>NC_135804.1:149929975-150229975 GCF_964213995.1 Mustelus asterias
AGAAGGGGGACACAAGCAAGGACAAAAACAAAAAGAGCAAAGGCAGAAAGATAAGTGAGGCCATTTGACCCATCTTCATTTTCAATCAACAAAGACTAAACACCATTGAATTCTGTTTTTTTTAATAATTCCACAGTTTAGGTCTCCACTCGCCACCCTGCAAGTTCACTACATTTGTTGAGTAGTTTGTGCAGACTAATTTCCTGACATATATCCTGAGTGTGTTGTTCACTAGTTTGATCCTGTGTCCTTTTGCCCTACTTCCACAGTTTGACAGGCAATGGCTGCTTTTCCCATTCCCACAATTACCTCTGGTGTTCTCCCCTCGGCATCCTCCGATTTTTCATCCTTGCATTGCCTCTCAGTGCATTACCCGAAAGCACAGCATTAATTTTCACTTGTACACCGACAACCGGTACACCCAGCTCTACCTCACCAACATCTCTCCCCACACCTCCACTTTCTCGACAGTGTTATCATGGGAGAGACCAAGGCACTTTCTCACATGAAGATAAAGGCCGGAAGGAAAATTGGGCCATTTCTACAAAATTCCAATGACTGATTCACACAACACTGGGTGCAATTGTATTTCCGTTACTTCCTGAGGAAGGAGGATTGGAGAGATCAAATAAAATGGATTTTTAAATGTAATAATTGAATGTCCGGAGTGAATATCATGCAATCTTTCAGATATATTTTCTGCTTGAGAAAAGTCACTAACTACAAAACTAACATCTATTTCTATTGAAGCATTAAGACATGTTTTACCTCTTAGATCTCGATTGAAGTCATGAAGTCTGCGGATTTCACCTTCTAACTTGTTTCTCATGGCTTTTTCCAAGGTCTCCTTCTTGGAAGATGACTTCACCAAGTTCTCGTAAGCTTCCGAAACCCTCTCGATTTCCATCTCCAGCTGCAAATAAATAAAGTTTACAGTCAGCTCCTTCACCAGTATCTAAAGCAGCAGATTCATAATACACGACAGGATACGTTCTGGGGCTTGAAACAGATACAGTGCGGTAGCTGGTGCTGGGAAAAAAAGAAACAGGAAGCAGCAACTTTGCCCAGTTCAAGATAAGTACAATGACTGCACTGCTGACTGGAGCTGATTTTGGAACTGTTCCCAATTCCCCAAAGTACTCTGTGTTGAGGATATCAAAGAGACATGGACAAATTACGATATCTAGATCAGAGGTTTTGAAATGGAATCCCCACGTTATATCCCAGGGGATTCTGATCAGATTTCTGCCAGCAAGTTATCAAATTTCTGGACTTTTCTGGATTCAGTGACTCACTAGCTCTTTATTTCTGTGAAAGCATTTTCCACAATAACACACTGTTTTCCTTTGGAAGGCTGACACCATCTTTCAGAAATTAAAACTAGAGGTTCTCAGGAGTATATCAATATCTACAGAGTCAAGGCAGATGAAAAAGCTTATAGATAAATGGACATACTTGTAAATGCTGCAGTTATCAATATATTGAGGCACAGATATTCAGAAATTTTACTGTGATTATCTTAAGGCAGGAAGACTACTGAGGAACTATACCTCTTAAAATAACTTCTTGAGATACGGGTGGCATTTACTGACCATGCTTACTTACAATGAGTGGGAGGGGGAGGGGGAAGAGGGGATACAGCTCTCAAAATCATAAATGACCATTCACATGATTGACAAAAGCAAACTATTCCTCTTCATTCTCTTGACCTGACTGAAGTCTTTGTCTAATGTAAGTCTACTTGTGACACTAATAAGTAAACTTTTAAAAAAATCTTAACCACACCAACCTCCGCCGCTGCCTTTTTCACATCACACGGCTGAATGGTACTGCAAGGTGCCTAGTCCCATTTTTAACTATCTAATCATAGCTAGGAAATCACCTGCAATGGTTTCTCTTCTTGCTTCTGCAGTTACCTCTGATATTGCCTAGGAACCATACTTGGATCCTTCCAAATTCTCATCAACATGCTGCACATCATCTGAAACAATGCCAATTATCACATGTATGCTGATGAAAAACAACTCTACCTCAACATTACTTCTCTCAACTCCTCCACTGTTGATAAATTGTCCAATCGTTTGTCCAACATCCAGTACCACAGGAACAGAAATGTCCTCAAATTGAATACTGAGAATACAAGACCATTTCTTTATTCCCCATCACAAACTATGCTCCCCAACACTCTCTTTGGCAACTGCCTGAGGATAAACCAGACTGTTCACAGCCTTTGAGTTATATATGACACCAAGCTGAGATATCGGCCACACATATCTCATTACTAAGACCGTCTATTTCCACCTCCACAGCATTGCCTGACACTTTCCCTGCCTTAGCTCATCTGTTGCATAACCCTCACCTCTGTCTTTGTACCTCTAGACCTGACTATTCTAATGCAGTGATTCTCAAGATTTTGGCCTGTAGGCCACTTATGTGGGGCAAAAAACCCTGCGACCATCTATGTGTCCTGCCACACCCTCTTTCACATGCCACCAGAAAAAAACTCATTGAAATTAATGGGAAGAATAGCACCCCTTTTGGAGGAGGCACCAATGAGGTGATGTTTTGTTCCAAGCTGGAGAGCTTCAGTCTCATGACAGGCTCCATGTTCAGCTGGTTCCTCGTTGTTTTCACCTCCACAGGTGTTGAAATTCCAAACTTGCAGTATATTGGGAATGGCAGTAGGTGCTTCAGAGCTTTGTCAGCAAGTCGAGGATACTCGGAAAGTATGTGGAGCCAAAAGTCCATCAAATGTTTCTTACCGAATACTAGCTTCAGTAACTTCCATTTTGCAAGTCATGTCCAATGGTTCCAATATTAACTGATGCTATCAGCTACATTTTGCATCTCTCCAGATCCAATCAGTCTCAATATTCAATCGTGTTGTTCTGCTCAAGCCAGCTCTCTCAAGGGAGCGTAAATGAATCTGATGTGCCTCCCACCTACAGTCTAGTGAAAGTTGTCTTTCAAAGAAATCTTTCAAAAAATGAAACAAACAGGAACAACTGACCCACGGAGTAGAGAACAGAAACAGAAAGCACTGCTGCCTTACTACTTTGAATTATACTCAAGAGTTAAATGCGTCAACTGGTTATGATAGTTGGCAGCTGTTACTGAAGTCCCAGGCCTCCAGCCACTGGTACTTTGATGGAGTATGGTGTGTACTTATGCAGCAATCAACAGTGTGGCAATATTGAGATGTGCTGTTTACCATGGGCTGTGGGGAGGTCCGAGTATTGTTGCCCAGCCAGTGAACATCAATAATACTTGTCAGTTGCTCAACAGCCAACTAGTGGGAGGGAGGGAAAGCGGGGAGAAGGGATAAGGTTTCTTTGTGGTCAATGTGACTCCAAGGTGACTAGACTCTAGACTACCAATGGAAAATCATGTGATGGGCTCGATCACATTTCGTGTGGGGGTGTGGGGGAGGGGTGTGGATGGTGATACTGTCACTGGACTAATAATACTGAGACTGGTAGACTAATCTTCGAGGGAGGGGTGGTAGGGTGCGTCACGATGTCACCGCTCTAATAATCCTGAGATCTCCAGGCTAATCGACAGTGGGGATGTGGGGTGGTTACAAACATTCAAACCCCACCATGGCAGCAATAAAAAAGACATCTAGCTAATCTATGATGACCATGAAACTATTAATTGTTGTAAAAACTCATCTGGTTCAATAATATCCTTTAGCGAAGAAAATCTACCGTCCTTACCCAGTCTGGCTTACATAAGGCTCTATGTGGGTGACTCTTAACTGTCCTCTGAAATAGCCTAGCAAACGACTCAGTTCAAGGGCAATGAGAGATGGGTAACAAATGCTGGCCTTGCCAGTGACATCCACATCCCATGAAAGAATAAATTTTTTAAAAACACAGCAGGATGAGCTGTCCAGCCTCGTGAGCAGAAACTGGAGGAGCAGACTGCTCATTTGAGACTGGGATTTTTTCCACTTGGCTCCAAAAATAAAGCTGCAAATTAATTGTCGAACAAAGATAATCCTACCTGTTCAAGCAGTTAGAAGCTCTGTACTGATAAGTAATGCGGCTTTAGCTGGTCAAACCAAGTAACATACACAAATGTGCTTGTCAGTGCCTATCCTTTGTCACCATCAATCTGCACCAAAGCTCTCTGGACTTGCACAGGTGTTGTCATCATGTGGAAACAGGTGCCAAACATTGGGAAAATTCAACATGGGTGTCTCGGTAGCTTGGTTTGGAAACGCATTTGGGATTTCCCCAAACAGCGCACACAAAAGAATGGTCGTCGTATCTTGAAGAATTTGATTTTGATGCAATGAGATCAGTGAGCTTACAAACTTGACCAATCAGAAAGGAACAGGATACTTACAAACACTGTATCTATCTCTAAAGGCACAAAATGTATTATATTTATATTAGCAAAATGCCATATAATCTGACATGTACGTCAAATTTGGATTTGAACATTTTCCTACATTTTACGTCCAATGCAACTTCCAAGCATTTCAATCTCCCAGGTCAAGGTTGCAGGTTTTCCTCCACTTTACATTAACAATGTGATTCAACCCCACCCTCAGAAAAGCACCCTTACCACATTTCCATTTCCAGCCAATGATCTTCAACAAATCTCTTTAGTTCGCTGCCAATTTAAAGGTAGTTTCAGGATATGGATCTGTGCCCACAAAGGGGCGGCACGGTAGCACAGTGCTTAGCACTGCTGCTTCACAGCTCCAGGGACCTGGGTTCGAATCCCAGCTCGGGTCACTGTCTGTGTGGAGTTTGCACATTCTCCCAGTGTCTGCGTAGGTTTCCTCCGGGTGCTCCGGTTTCCTCCCACAGGCCAAAGATGTGCGGGCTAGGTTGATTGGCCGTTCTAAATTGCCCCTTAGTGACCCGGGATGCATAGGTTAGAGGGGTTAGTGGGTAAATGTATAGGGATATGTGGATAGGGCCTGGGTGGGATTGTGGTTGGTGCAGACTCGATGGGCCGAATGGCCTCTTTCTGCACTGTAGGATTCTATATTAGCACTACCCCTCGGGTGACTCTGATAAATGATAGCCTTTATTCCCACTGAGGGACAACTTTGAATTGGACCCCAAAGGTGAAAGCACAAGATCTTAACCTATCTCGTCACCAAATCGTCTTGGAAAGAGCTTACGAAAGCATACAAAAATATTCAGTCATTGATGCTACCTGTATCATAAACGCTACTAACAGAACATTTATTACCTTCTGCAATTTAGCCACTTTGTCATAGTATCCCTCTAACTCCTGTCTAAGAGCACGGTTTTCCTCTGACAAGATTTCCACCATCTGCTGAGCTCGCAGGACAATGGCCAATGGGTCTCCCTGGAACTGCTGATGCAGCTGGCCTGCCAAGAAGGCCTGATGGGGCTGAGCGGTCACCTGATTTGGTGAAGGCAGTGGCTGCATCACAGATGCAGATCCCATTGAAGTCTGAGATGATGATGGACTGTGCTGATAGATTCGCTGCTGTAACTGCAACTGATGGAGCGGCCCCTCTTGAGTTTGCCTGTTAATACAAAAGAAACTACTAATTGTAGATAACAACGGTAACATAAAAATTGGAGCAGATGTAGGCCAGAGGGTCCTTTGCAGCTGCTCTGTCATTTAACAGGATTATGACTGGTCCTTGATCCCAACTCCATTTCCCATCTCTTTACATTAGCTTTGAATAAACAACAACTGAAAAATCCCAACCAATGGACATTATCGCAGGTACCAGGTAATGAATCAATTGGAGTTCGGTGTAAAGGGAACGGTTTTGTCATACATCGTTTTACCTGTCTCATCACATTAGGTTGCTGTTCAAATCGAGAATGGTTGCCTTCCATCCAATGTAGTGCATCAATCTAACAGATTGATGCCAATTCAAAAGCAGGAGTTAAACAGCCACCACCTCAGTCTGAAGTGCATTGCCAGGACAGTCAGTCTTTTAGCCAGCCACAGAAGTATCACTTCCCCTTGCTAATCGAACACGCCTCCCCCAACTGCATGACTTGCCTTTTATGAGTAACCGAAATGGAAAACGAGTGGCCAGTATGGAATTTCCCAAATGTTTGCAGACTAGTAAAACGAGTATATTATATTTGATTCCCACTGAGGGAAGGTGCTGAATTGGGGGAAGGCTAACTACAGCCGGATTAGGCAGGATTTGATGGCTGTTGATTGGGAGAGGCTGTTCGAGAGTAAATCCACATCTGGCATGTGGGAGTCTTTTAAGGAGCAGTTGATAGGACTGCAGGACAGGCATGTGCCTGTAAAGAGGAAGGACAGGAAAGGTAGGATTCGGGAGCCGTGGATAACCAGTGAAATTGTGGCTCTAATCAAAAAGAAAAAAGAGGCATACATGAGGTCCAGGCAGCTAAAAACAGATGGAGCACTGGAGGAATACAGAGAAAGTAGAAAATAACTCAAACAGGGACTTAGAAGGGCAAAAAGGGGTCACGAAATGTCCTTGGCAGACAGGATTAAGGAGAATCCTAAGGCATTTTATACATACGTTAGGAACAAGAGGGTTGTTAGGGAAAGAATCGGACCTCTCAGGGACAAAGGAGGGGAATTATGCTTAGAACCAAAGGAAGGAGAGATCCTAAACGAATACTTTGCATCAGTATTCACAAAGGAGAGGGACATGTTGACTGGTAGTGTCTCACAGAGATGTGTTGACCCGTTAGAAAAAATCTCAATTACAAGGGAGGAAGTGTTAGGTTTTTTAGGAAACATTAAGACAGACAAATCCCCAGGGCCAGATGGCATCTATCCTAGACTCCTCAGGGAGGCGAGAGATGCAATTGCTGGGCCTCTAACAGAAATCTTTGTCTCTTCACTGGACACAGGTGAGGTCCCAGAGGATTGGAGAATAGCAAATGTGGTCCCGTTATTTAAGAAGGGTAGCAAGGATTAACCGGGTAATTATAGGCCGGTGAGCTTGACGTCCGTGGTAGGGAAGTTGTTGGAGAAGATTCTTGGAGATAGGATATATGCGCATGTCTAACCATGCGATAGACAGCATGGTTTTGTATGAGGGAGGTCATGCCTCACAAATTTGGTTGAGTTTTTGTGGAAGTGACAAAAACGATTGACGAAGGAAGGGCCGTGGATGTAGTCTATATGGATTTTAGTAAAGCGTTTGACAAGGTCCCTCATGGCAGGCTGGTGCAAAAGGTTAAATCTCACGGGATAAAAGGTGAGCTAGCTAGATGGGTGGAGAACTGGCTTAGCCATAGAAGACAGAGGGTAGCAGTGGAGGGGTCTTTTTCCGGTTGGAGGTCTGTGACTAGTGGTGTTCCGCAGGGCTCTGTACTGGGACCTCTGCTGTTTGTGATATATATATATATAAATGATTTGGAGGAAGATGTAGCTGGTGTGATCAGTAAGTTTGCAGACGACATGAAGATTGCTGGAGTTGCGGATAGTGATGAACATTGTCAGAGAATACAGCAGGATATAGATAGGCTGGAACATTGGGTGGGGAAATGGCAGATGGAATTTAATCCAGCTAAATGCAAAGTGATGCATTTCGGTAAATCTAATGCAAGGGGGAGCTATACGATAAATGGCAGAACCATCAGGAGTATAGACACACAGAAGGACCTGGGTGTACAAGTCCACAGATCCTTAAAGGTGGCAGCACAGGTGGAGAGGGTGGTGAAGAAGGCATATGGCATGCTTGCCTTTATTGGACGGGGCATAGAATATAAAAGTTGGCATATGATGTTGCAGCTGTATAGAACGATGGTTAGGCCACATTTGGAATACTGCGTCCAGTTCTGGTCGCCACACTACCAGAAGGACGTGGAAGCTTTGGAGAGAGTACAGAGAAGGTTTACCAGGATGTTGCCTGGTATGGAGGGTCTTAGCTATGAGGAGAGATTAGGTAAACTGGGGTTGTTCTCCCTGGAAAAACGGAGGATGAGGGGAGACCTAATCGAGGTGTATAAGATTATGAGGGGCATAGATAGAGTGAACAGTGGGAAGCTTTTTCCCAGGTCGGAGGTGACGAACACAAGGGGTCACGGGTTCAAGGTGAGGGGGGCAAGGTTCAACACAGATGTCAGGGGGACGTATTTTACACAGAGGGTGGTGGGGCCTGGAATGCACTGCCAAGCAAGGTGATTGAGGCGGACAACGCTGGGATCGTTTAAGACTTATCTAGATAACCACATGAACAGACTGGGAATAAAGGGATACAAAAGAATGGTCCAGTTGGGCACATGAGCAGCGCAGGCTTGGAGGGCCGAAGGGCCTGTTCCTGTGCTGTATTGTTCTTTGTTTTGTCATGTGGGTTTCTTTTTAAAAATGGGTGCATTACGGGCAAATATCCAAACACAACTGTGTATTTCTTCACATTGATTGGTTAAGCAATGACCTCAACCCTCCAGCTACCGTCGATCAGCATTTTTTCCCATCAACGTAATTTTTAAAAAACATCTTTAGGGCTCATAGTAAGCTGAGTCAGAGCTGAAAATATTACACCTGCTGACTTGAAGCAAACAAGTACTGGCGAATTTGAAAAACAAACTTGCCAGGTTTCAAACACGCTGCCTTCTTCCCTATCCAACTCTTTAGAATTACTGTTGAACATTTACATCTGTAATGCAGCCCGGGACCACGTATGGCCCACCTATTCCCCCCTCCCCCATCCCCCCCTCCCCCCCACCCCTTCCCCCATCCCACCCCCGATCCTAGTTATCCCCAAAAACAACTTTAATGCAATGTCACATGGCGACTGGAAGATCGCAGATGTACTTCAGAAGATTAAGCAGAGAACATGGATTGAGTGAACTCTGATGGCACGTGGCAGGAACAAAAGCAAAGTTAAAGCAATAGATTTTGTTCGAAATTTTTGAAAGATGGGAGAGAAATAGGAACAGGGTTCTCTCAGGTCTATCAGGTCATGGCGAATCAGTATGACAATTTCATTTACCCACTTTTGCTCCCCAAGGCTTAATACCCTTGCCCAAGAAGAATCCACCGATTTCGGTCTTGAAAACTTCAGTTGACACATTAGGGTACACAACTTCAAAACACAGCAATATCATACACTTCCGTTTTTACAACATCCACTGCGAAGAATACCTGCATCAATATTGTGCCTTTACAAAAATGGATTCTTAAACAAAAGGATGATATATGAGTTTGACTTTGATGAAAAGTTTGACTTTAAGGAAAGTAAAACTAGGACGACAGTGAAAATACAGAGGGAGCGAGGAGAGAATTCCATAGTCAAGGGCAAAGCTAGCAGAAGACACAGCTACCAATAGTGGGGTGAAAGAAGTGGGGGGTACATAAGGCCGGACTTGGAGCAACATCATTCTCGACAGTTGTGGGGCTGGTAAAAGTTATAGAGAAAGGGAGCAGCAAGACCATGAATTGATTTAAATACGAGGAAGAAGGTTTTAAAATCTGAGACACAGACTGCAAGCGCTGATGTAGCTCAGTGAACAAAGGGGCAAAGGGATAAGCACAACTTAACAGGATACGGATAACAGTGGATGGGCAGAATCTTTTGGAGGGTGAATGATAGCAGGCCAGCAAGAAAAGCAGTGGAATTGTTCCATCTGGAGGGGGGCAAATGGCAATTGGATGAGAGTTTCAGCTGCATATAAGCGGAAACTGAACACAGATATCCAATATTCGAGGTGAAAACACGTGATCTTTGTGATGGTGATTGATATGGTGTCAGAAGTTCAGCATTCAAATAGGATGTTGAATTTAAAATAGTCTGGTTCAAACAAACACTGGCCAGGAAGGTGCAGATGCCGATGATGACGGTGTAGATGTTGTGGCAGAGCCTAAGATGCTGATTTCGGTATTCTCAGAGTTCATCTGAATCCAGCTGTCAGACAAGAGGTTTGGCAACACAGGTACAGTAAATAAGCTGAGGTAAGAAATGGAGATGTAGAGCTGGGTGTCACCAATACAATATATGTGGAACCTGACCTCATGCCCTCTATGTCTACCAATGGGCAATATGTGAAGGAGGAGGGAAAGGTTGATCCATGGGGGACTGCAGATAGAACAGTACAAGGTGGAAAAATAATCCAGTGCTAGTCTTGTTTTGGCTGTGATTGGATAGGTGAAGAGTGGTACCAAGAAAGGGTAATCCACTAAGGCGGACAATTGAGAACAGACATTGGAAGAAGAAAGTGTGGTTGACTATGTCAAAGGTTGCAAGGAGGTCAAGAAGAATGGAAACGGGGTAGTGCACCCTAGATGTGTACTTATAGAAATATAGAAAATAGAAGCAGCAGGAGGCCATTCGGCCCTTCGAGCCTGCTCCGCCATTCATTATGATCATGGCTGATCATCCAACTCAGTAGCCTGATCCCACCTTCCCCCCATGTCTTTTGATCTCCTTCGCCCCAAGTGCTACATCTAACTGCTGCTTGAAAACATTCAATGTTTTGGCCTCAACTGCTTTCTGTTGCAGCAATTTCCACAGGCTGACCACTCTCTGGGTCAAGAAATGTTTCCTCATCTCTATCCTAAACAGTCTACCCTGTATTCTCAGACTGTGACTCCTGGTTCTGGACACCCCCACCATCAGGAACATCCTTCTTGCATCTACCCTGTCTGGTCCTGTTAGAAATGTATGGGTTTCTATGACATACCCCCTCATTCTTCTGAACTCCAGCAAATACAATCCTAACCGACTCAATCCCTCCTCATACATCAGTCCTGCCATCCCAGGAATCAGTCTGGTAAATCACCTCTGCATTCCCTTGAGAGCAAAAAACATCCTTCCTCAGGTAAGGAGATCAAAACTGCACACAATAGTCCAGATGTGGCCTCACCAAGGCCCTGTATAATTGCAGCAAGACATCCTTGCTCCTGTACTCAAATCCTCTCGCTATGTAGGCCAATATAACATTGTCCTTTTTTACTACCTGCTGCACATGCATGCCTACCTTCAGTGAGTGGTGTACAAGGACACCCAGGTCTCGTTGCATATTCCCCTCTCCTGATTTACGGCCATTCAGATAATAATCTGCTTCCCCGTTTTTGCTATTAAACTGGATAACCTCACGTTTATCCAAATTACACTGCATCTGCCATTCATTTGCCCACTCACTCAGGTTGTCCAAATCCCACTGAAGCATCTCTGCATCCTCCTCACAAATCACCCTCCCACCCAGCTTTATGTCATCTGCAAATTTAGAGATGTTATATTTAGTGTGTATATATAGTGAATAGCTGGGGTCTCAGCACTGATCCCTGCGGTACCCCACTAGTCACTGCCTGACATTTGCAAATGGACCCGATTATTCCTATTCTTTGTTTTCTGTTTGCCAATCAGTTTTCTATCCATCTCAGTACACTACTGCCAATCCCATGTGCTTTAATTTTACACGCTAATCTCTTATGTGGGACTTTGTGGAAAGCCTTCTGAAAGTCCAAACAGACCACATAAACCTGACTTTGGTTAGGTCGTTACTGATTTTGGTTAGTTATGTCAGTGCTGCTCACCCTGCTGACAGGTTAGTTGTGTAACCTTTACTCCAGTATCTCTAGTAAAGTCATTGTACTATGGAATTCGATGCCTTCTTACCCACATCCAAAGCTACCACTTGACTGATTTCACATACCCCCCAATTCTCTTCTCCTCCCTCCACTTTAGTACTCATGCCCATCTTAGGCTTTGGAAACAGTTGACCTGAAAGATGTGACAAAAGAACAAAATAGCAGGAGCACTAATAGGGTGTAGCAGCAGTAGTGATAGCTGCAGTAGGACACAAAACACACATACCCATACAATTCATAGCCAGAAATTTCCCACAGTACGACTTCACTGATATTTTATCTAAAATAGCCCATCCCTGGGACTTTTCTTTTTTAAAAAGAAACAATTGCTTGTTGGATTTTGAAGTTGGTTTATCCCAGCATAGAACTAAAGAGGAAGTTAAAGGGTACTTTAAACACAGAAAAAAAGTTATTGTGTCCCGAGTTCCTGATCCAGCTATGTCATCAGGGAAAGGCACAAAGTGGAGACAGGTGTTTCCCTACAGGAAGGAAAGGAGGAGAGAAACAAGAATTCAAACTGGGTGTCAAGAACACTGGTGCACTTCTGCAAACATATCGAGTAGGAGTATGGTAGATGGCTTGGGAGGGGGTTGTCCACTGATCCCACTCAAAGATTAGAATCATAGAAACCCTACAGTGCAGAAGAGGCCATTCAGCCCATTGTGTCTGCACTGACTCTCTGACAAGAGTATCTTACTCAAGCCCTCTTCCCCACCCTATCCCTGTTACTCCACACATTTACCATGGCTAATCCAGCACATCTTTGGACACTAAGGAGCAATTTCACATGGACATATATCCACCTAACTAGCACAACTTTGGGACTGAGAGGGGAAACCGGGCACTCGGAGGAAACCCACACAGACATGGGGAGAATGTGCAAACTCCACATAGACAGTCACCCAAGGCCGGAATTGAACCCGGCTCCCTGGAGCTGCGAGGCAGCCGTGTTAACCACTGTGCCACCCTAGAAGAAAGCCCTTAGAAGAAAGCAAGAACTAAATGCTGTGTGTCAGTTTATAACGGTTTCATGTAGTAACAACGAATGAATAATACATTCTCATTCTTTTTAATGTACTAAAGCCAACTTTGAGGCCTGTTGCAAACCAACGGGCATCTTTGAGGCCTGTTGAAAACCAACTGTCCAAGAGTTCTTAAATATTTTCCCTGCATATAGGGTGTTAATATTTAAAATGTCGGCTCTTTATTGTGCGACAGGTATAAGCTTCAATCAACAGCCTTCCTGTAGTCTGAATGGGTCTGGGGTTGGTCAGATAAACTTGATTAGTCAGATTAAAAAATCCCCCAGATTTAGACTTCATGAGCCTTTTTTTCCTAAATTATTGCTTCCACTTTCATAGAACATAAAACAGTACAGCACAGAACAGGCCCTTCGGCCCACGATGTTGTGCCGAGCTTTATCTGAAACCAAGATCAAGCTATCCCACTCCCTATCATCCTGGTGTGCTCCATGTGCCTATCCAATAACCGCTTAAATGTTCCTAAAGTGTCTGACTCCACTATCACTGCAGGCAGTCCATTCCACACCACAACCACTCTCTGCGTAAAGAACCTACCTCTGATATCCTTCCTGTATCTCCCACCACGAACCCTATAGTTATGCCCCCTTGTAATAGCTCCATCCACCCGAGGAAATAGTCTTTGGACGTTCACTCGATCTATCCCCTTCATCATTTTATAAACCTCTATTAAGTCTCCCCTCAGCCTCCTCCGCTCCAGAGAGAACAGCCCTAGCTCCCTCAACATTTCCTCATAAGACCTACCCTCCAAACCAGGCAGCATCCTGGTAAATCTCCTCTGCACTCTTTCCAGCGCTTCCACATCCTTCTTATAGTGAGGTGACCAGAACTGCACACAATATTCCAAATGTGGTCTCACCAAGGTCCTGTACAGTTGCAGCATAGACCCACGGCTCTTAAACTCCAACCCCCTGTTAATAAACGCTAACACACTATAGGCCTTCTTCACTTTCAATTGTCATCAGTCAATTCATCAACCCCCTGCACAAAACATATCTAGAGCAACAACAAAGTCTTAACTTCTTCAGTTTGCCTATTTTCTTTATGACAGACTGAATCATGGGGACACCACTGCCTGCAAGTACCCCCCAAGTCCCTGCCCATCCTGACTTGGAACCAGATTTCATTTCCTTCACTGTCGCTAAATCAAGACTGTAGCATTCCCTTCCCAGGAGCTCCGTCCGTGTATCTACAGCACATGGATTGCAGCAGTTCTAAGAAGGTTGCTCACTATCACTTCACAGGGGTAATTAGGAATGAGCAATAAATGCTGGCATTGTCAGAGACTCTCAAATAAAAGAGAGCGAAAGGAACTCATGGGAAGCAGTTGGTGCCAATTCTCTCAAGTTTGCATCAGGAAAACACAGAAATCATGCTATGAAAATGTACTTACATATGCAGCTAACACATGGCTGTGATTATTGGATTATATTTTTCTTGGAAGTGAATACTATAAGACCTGGATATAATTATGAGCACAGACCCACTCCAGGTCTCTGAAAGAAAGGTTATGACTTTGCATTGTAACGTGTTATCAGATGACCCAAATCAAAGCAGGCCATCAATGCTCTACCTTGTGCACTGATCCCATAGGAGTTTGCTGCTCTGCTCCCACTCAAGGTTGTTGCAGTCATAAAATCTTCAAAATAATTAAGATTTAACAGATGAAAATGCCACAAATTATATTTTTGCATCCCTGCCAAAAATTTAATCCAAGTATTAAAATACAGTTAGGGAACTAAAAGGTGATATGGAGCTTTGGTAAATATTTCTGCTAATTAATATGAAGGATCTGAATTCAAGATTTCTCTGTAAAACAGAAAGTTTAACTGCAATGCCCACATGTCCAACTAGCCCATAGGGAGTAGTTGTGTGGGTTTATTCTTGGATAACATCAGCTGAACAAAAAAAAACCTGAAGGGTTGCTGGAATCTGTTGAACCTGAATCAAATCCTTCAAGGAAAAAAGCCTTTCTTTTGCATCAGTTTTGGTGTCTCAGATTATGACACAAGTTTGTTTCTGCTACAAGCAAGTCAGGTACAGAACATGTCCAAAGATGTGCGGGTTAGGTTGATTGGCCAGGTTAAAAATTGCCCTTTAGAGTCCTGAGGTGCGTAGGTTAGAGGGATTAGTGGGTAAATATGTGGGGGTAGGGCCTGGGTGGGATTGGGGTCGGTGCAGACTCGATGGGCCGAATGGCCTCCTTCTGCACTGTAGGGTTTCTATGATTTCTATGTCTCATAAACAGAGAAAAAACATGGGAAAAAGGGAGGGAAAAAGGCCAAGAAACAAACCAGGGCCAAAAAAGATACTTCCTGCATCCTCCTATCAAGATCTACTTTCTCTTTGTCATTGCCAATGCTGAAACAACAGAAGAATGTATCCAGGAGACAAAATGCACACACATAGCCTTCTGACCTATGTTAGCTCCTCCATCCAGAAAGATCTTAAGTGCTCCCATTGCTAGCCTCTCATCTTACATCCTCCATAAAGTTGAGCTCAGCTAAATCTCTACTGCCAGTATCCTAATCTGCCCCAAGTTCCTATCACCCATTAAACATGCCGAGCAAAACGGCTTCCGGTACAGCTACCCTTCCAATTTAAAAATCTCATCCTAGAATGCTCATCCTCCCATCGCTTTGTAACTTCCTCAATTTCCATAAACCTTCATGAGCTCTGCTTCTCTCTATCTCTGGTTTACATATCTATTTTGTTGGATTGGCATATGGCCTACTCTCATGGACCTTCCAGTAGACTATCACAAGTCTGGAAGAAATTACAGCTCATCTAGATCCAGATGTCAGACCAGAAGTTTGACAATACACGTGTATAAATTTGCACAGGTCAGGATGATTACAGGCTTGACTCATGCTCTATGCTGAGTCAGTTATCTCAATCAAGGCAGTATTCAGAATGACTTCAACCCTTTAGGCCAGGAAGGGAAAGGGAAAAAGAAATCACCTAATTACGAACCAACAAAGCACAATGGAATGTATGCATGTGTGAGCCATCAGACAAGAACTGGATTGGGTTGGGCTGGACTATATTGGCCCTATTCAGTTAAATAGCCTACTGATGGTCATAAAGTTCACATTTGAAAAATTACTACTACACTAAGGTACTTTAAAAGCACCTGTATATTCAACATTTTCTTGCGTTCGAATGGAGCAAAACATTTATCGAGCCTTGGTTAGACCATTCATAGAATAGAATCACAGAATCCCTATAGTGCAGAAGGATGCCATTTGGCCCATCGAGCCTGCACCGACAACAATCCCACCCAGGCCCTATCCCCGTAACCTCACATATTTACCCCACTAATCTCACTAACCTAGGCATCGTGGGTCACTAAGCAGCAATTTAGCATGGCCAATCATCCTAACTCACACATCCTTGGACTGTGGGAGGAAACCAGAGCACCCGGAGGAAACCTACGCAGACACAGGGAAAACAAGCAAACTCCACACAGACAGTGACCCAAACCGGGAATCTAAACCAGGTCCCTGGAGCTGTGAGGCAGCAGTGCTAACCACTGTGCCACCGTGCCACCCACATTCTTGGGGTAATGTGCACAGCTTTGGTCTCTATACTATAAGGAGGATACAGAGGCACTGCTGAAGTTGCAAAAAGCACCTACCCAAATGAAACCAGAACTTGCAGGTTATAGCCATCTGGAAACTTTACCCGGGGGTGGTTAGAATGTGCAACCCGCTACCAGAAGTGGTGGTTATGGTGAATAGCAGAGATGCACTCAAGGGGAAGCTAGAAAGGCAGATGAGGGTGAAAACAATAGAAAGTTATGTTGGTAGGGTTAGATAAGGGTGGAAGGAATTCTTATGCAAAGCATAAACAGTAGCTTAGAGCAGAACAGCCTGTTTCCTTGCTATACATTCTAGCTAGAACTATAAACTGAGACTTTGCTCTTCCCTCACTCATAAAGATAAGTTATATTGGAGCCAAAGATCTTAGAATGGGCCTTCATTTATTTACCTGGGAGCCCCGTACTCAGGTGGTGGTTGATACCTCAGAACAGGAACATCTGGCTTGACATGTTGAGAGTTTGGGCCAGGTTTGAATATCTCAGGCATCATTCCCATTCTAAAGTCACTGTAGAAACTTCCATAATCCTGAGCCTTGGAAGTAACAGGCAACGCTGACATATTTTTGTACGGATAGTCTGGTGGAGGCCCCCGGGGGTCTATGCCTTTCATGGATGTCTGAGACAAAACATGTCCAGCATGTGTGTAGAATTCGTTTGCCTGTTGTGATGAAATTACACTGCTCGCAACTGACGACTGTGCTTTAACACCACTTGTAGCCAAGGAGAGTTGCATAAGGCGTTCACTCAGAGAGCGGACGTGACCTTGTTTCAAGTCTTTAAGTCCATCATCTTGGTGAACCTTTCCAGCACCCACCCTCTGGACCGTTGAGCGGCCTTCAGTTCTCATTTTCTGGTTATTTATTCCAGTAACAAAGAAAGCAGTTCCCGCTGCTGTATGCTGCTGTCCTCTGAAAAACTGTGATTGGACCTTTGCTTCTTCATAAGTTGGCAGTTCCTCGCTATTCTGTGCTGCTCGGGTCTGCAGCTGCTTCTCCATGACACTATTGTCAACCTGCAGCTCCTGGCCCTGGGGTTCCTGTCTTGCAGAATGTGGGACCATTTGACGCTCATCTTGTGTCAGGCCATCGCTTGGAGATACCACAGACCCACTACTGTTGTAAGAAATGACGTTTACTGTTGCCTGCTGGTGCAAGGCAAGGAGGTTTCGATTCTCAGTTGGGTTTCCATATCGAAGCTGCTCTTGCAACAAACGCTGTAGAACTGTCCCACTTGCTCCTTCTTCTGAATTTCTCATCTCAAGCCCCTGTGTTCTGTGAATGTCTTGCAGATGATGGACATCAAAGTGAGTCTTGCCTTCAGGAAGAAAAACCATTAGCACAATTAGTAGAGATAAAACAATGCAAGTCGCAATCTCCAATTTTTGTTTCATTCTTTATTACATGTACACAATGAAAATATTTTAAAAATTGAAAATGATTAAAAGTAGAATTACAGAAGAATTGTCTTCAGAACCAAAACCTCGTCTTGTTCATGCTTCCGTGTAAACTTTTAAAACAAACTAAAGAGATTTAAAAGTAACACTTATTCTTCATTAAAAGGAAATATTCTATTCCCTCCGACTTCCTCACTGGCTATGTGGGTATTTGATGCATTTATTGTAAATGAATCACATTAACTCGGTAGATCCCAGATCATCTCAGTCTGAGATTGCCAATATTTCCCAGCTGTACCTCACCACCACCTCTCATAACTCCTCCGCCATTATCCAATGCTCAGTCCTGGATGAGAAATTTCCTCCAGTGAAATATTGGGAAGGCCGAAACATTGTTTGTGGTTCCCAGTACAAAATCTATTCTCCAACTGCTCACTCCATCCCTCTCGTCTGGCAGGTTTTATTGACAACGTGATTCACTCACATTTCACTAAGTTTAACAAACAGAGGTAATGATTGCCAAATAAGGTCAGCAAAAAATTTATATTCAAAAACTCTAATATTTCAGAAACATTGAACATGCAGGAGCATGTCATCCAGACCAATCATACCCGCAATAGAGCAGAGCTCAGTTAATCTTCAAGTAGCAAAACTGTTCAAATCAAACTTGAAAAAAATTATACATTAGAACATAGAACATAGAACATTACAGCGCAGAACAGGCCCTTCGGCCCACGATGTTGCACCGACCAGTTAAAAAAAAAACTGTGACCCTCCAACCTAAACCAATTTCTTTTCGTCCATGAACCTATCTACGGATCTCTTAAACGCCCCCAAACTAGGCGCATTTACTACTGATGCTGGCAGGGCATTCCAATCCCTCACCACCCTCTGGGGTTAATTCTGAAACTTAATTCTGAATTAATTCTGAAACTTGGAAAAACATATATTGCACTGCTGCATTTTCCTTCCAGTCCACAAAGCTCATGGTGGGGACCGACCTTGATACTCAATCTCCTGCCATTGCAGCATAGTTAGAAACCCACAGACTATGGTAACAGTCTTTGACTAAGTCAGTCTGTTCCCAACCTTGATGTCAATCTCATATTCATGCCATCTTGATAAGACCGCCTATTTGTCTTGTTAACATCTCGCGACTTCACCCACCTCAGCCCATCTGCAGCTAATGCCTCTATACTTAATGATACCAATGGATTCCTTGCTGATCTCCCACAATCCATCCTCTGTAAACTTCAGGTCATCCAAAACTCTGCTGCCTATCTTAACTTGTAGTAAGCCCCGATCACCTATTAGCTTGTGTTTGCTGAAATAGCTCGTGATCAAGCAATGTCTTTATTTTAAAATTCTCTTTCTTGTTTCCAAATTCCTCTATGGCTTTGCCATCTTTATGCCTGTAATCTCCTCCGACCCCACAACCCTCCCAGGTACCAGTGCTCTTCCAATTCTGGCTTCTTGTGCAATCCCCATCATAACTGCTCCACCATAGGTAGCCATGCCTTCAGATGCCTAGGCCCCAGGCTCTGGAACTTCCTCCCTCTCTTGCTTGCCTCCTTTAAGACACTCCTTGAAACCATCTTCTTTGACCAAGTTGACCTAATATCTCCTTACGTGGCTCAGAGTCTTTCTTTGCTTTTTAATGCTCCTGGAAGCCCAGAGACATTTTCCTATGTTAGAGGTGCTGTATAAATGTGAGTTGTTGTTGTAGTGACAAGGACATAGGTCAAGAGAGAGATTTGGACAACAGAGGAAAAAGTAAACAGAATTGAACTGGGATTATTGCTCTTTGCTGCTATCGAATAAGCCCTAATGGAAGAGTCCATGAATGAACATTCAGCAAGAACAACATTGGGCCAAGCAACGATAGTCAGGTTCTCATTGATAGTAAAGTGTTTTGAGATGTCCTCCGGTCATAAATACGATCTTTTTTTCTTTTTGTGGTCAATTGCTGACACTGAAGCAATGATGGCCTGACAAAGTGACAACCTGTTGGCTTCCATGAAATTGTTGCTCAGTGTAAGCTTCAAGCTTAAGCAAAAAGGGCTGAGGAACAAAAAAAAACAAAATTGGGGTGTTGGAGGTGAATGGGTTGATATCCTCTTTGTGCACAAAACTCTGCTCTCTGTCAAATGTGGTATTCTTTTTCTCTCTGGCAAGAATACAATCACTTTGACTGCCAAGGCTGGAACAAACAGCCTGTCACATGAAAGGTTATTCTGTCATTTCACTGTTCAAATATAGAGAGGCATGTAAAAGTAAATAGTGCCATTGTCCAGTTGCTGTTTAAAAGAAATGAATCAATAATACAATCCAGCTCAATTGTGTATATGCAGTGATTAAACTGTGTGGAATGTGGTTCCACCTCTTGTGGAATTTTTATAAGCTCTGCTGATCCTGTAAGATACACCAACTTATAATTTTATTAAGGAGTGCTGCTACACCTTGTACAAAAGCAATTACTGTGCACCACAGCTATTTTTTAAAAAATGGATGGTAGCACAACAATTTCTAATGAAAGTAAAAACAAAAGTCCTGAAAAAGCTCAATATTTGCATTGGTTACTTTCATCTAAATTAAATTTTAAATGTTCCAATGAAGGATCCCACACAAAATTTTAATCTATTTTTCCTGTTCACTGACCTGCTGTCCATATCCCGCACTCTTGTTTCTGGTTCAAATTACAGCCTTTGTAGATTTTTTTCTGATTAATCAATTCTAATGCTTTTAACCCAGACTGGTGTATCATCAGTAATAAAGAGCATCCTTCAGTGGATTAAATGGTTCTTATTCAACTCATTATTAAATTAGTCTAATGTGCTTTAAACATTATACCCGAGTGCTAATACTCCAAAACAGTGACAAAATGTCAAACTGGGCAGATCACTGATACAACATTTCAGTATAAAAGTTTAAGAACCGCCACTTTAAGCATGTAAAAATGTGCTTGTAGTCTGTTATATCATACAATCATTACAGTGTAGAAGGAGACCATTCGACCCATTGAGGCTACACTGACAATAATCCCACCCAGGCTCTATTCTCATAACCCTACGTATTTACCTCGACGAAGGTGGCATTTAGCATGGCTAATCTACCTAACTCGCACATCTTTGGACCGTGGGAGGAAACCGGAGCACCCACTCAGACATGGGGAGAACGTGCAAACTCCACACAGACAGTGACCTGAGGCTGGAAATGAACCCGGGTCCCTGGCACTGCGTCACCCATGATTTTGAGTAGAGTCTATGCAAAAAAGGGAACAGAAAAACAAAGTAGTTTTGTCGCTCACTATATCACACGTTGGCAGCAATACATGGATGAGACATGATGGGGTGAAAATAAAGTCACATCCAAGCCAATAAGCAGTAATGTTACACTAAATATTTCTTGTGCAACCGTCTTCACTCATCGTCTCAAGTTCCTTCCTGCGTTACCAGTATTTTTCCATCTCTCCAAACAACCCAACATTAGGGTCAAAATATATAATTGCACTGTTTCCATTATTCAGGTAAACACAATATGAACATTTTACATGTCAACCATTGTCCTTTACTAGAAACCTAGCAACACCGAAAAGGTTACCATGATTTGGATACATTGAAACATTATGCAAATTCATTAGTGTCTGTGTATATGTCAGTGTGCGAACATCCCAGCTGCCTCAGGAAACCTTAACCCAAAGACAGGTTCATGTGTGTACTTTTTGATAGACATAGAATAGTCTGTTCCACGTGGCTGCAGCTATTTGTACTTCAGAGTATAGCGATGGTAGGCGAACATGAGCCTGGATAACGCAATTAGGTATTGTGTTGTGAATCTCCCTAATGCTGTGAGTTAGCTTCCAATAAGTACCTCATGCAGGCAGCAAACGTGTATGCAAAAACTCAAATGGCAGTTACTTCACAAGTACAAACTCATATCCTAATCTTTTCCTAGCCTCTAACACAAGTAGTCACTAATTTTCTTATAGCTATGGTTCAAAAATTTTAATTTTATAAAGCACCCATTCCCCGCTTTTCCAGTGTAAGATACAGCATTATTTCCTTCTCAAATTAAGTGCTACTCCGTAGCCCAGTTGATGGCACTCTCTCCTCCAAGTCAGATAGTTATGGATTCAAGTACCAGTCCGGGGACTCGAGCGCAGTATCTAGCCTGACACTGCAGTGCAGTGCTGAGGGAATGCTACACTGTCAGAGGTAGCATCTCCTGGATGTGACATAAAACTAATGCCCACCTGCCCTCTTAGACAGATATAAAAGATTTCATGGCACAATTTCATAGAGCAGGGGAGATCTGCAAATATCCTGCCAACATATCCCTCAACCAACACCTAAAAACTGATTCAACAACAGAAAATGCTGGAAAATCTCAACTTCTGGGAAGAGAGAATAGAGCCAACGTTTTGAGTTTGGATGACCCTTCATCAGAGCTCTAGAAATGGATTATCTGGTTATTAACATTATTGTTTGTGGGACCTAGCTGTGCGTTAATTCCTGCCATGATTCCTGCATTACAACAATGAGCTTTGAGACATCCAAAGACTGTGAAAGATACGATATATATGCAAGGGCTTCATTTTCTTTTAAGAAATCTAAAGTTATCAGTCACATCCAGTGCAGAAGCAGCAGAATAAATAAGTGCATACACAATACAATATGATATTATAACATGAGATTAAAGAGACAGTGTTAGACACGATTGGGTCTACCACAAAACCCCAACAAAAAGAACATGAAAAATTCACCTTACCCAGAGAATAGACAGACTTCCTGTGCTCATTCACTTTCTCCATTGTGTTCACGTAAAAAGGCAAAAAGCAGAATGAATTTCTAACTCATTCTTCAGTCATGGTCTGTTGAGGAAAGTCTGTTTCATATATTGTATGAAAGTCGTTTATGTGTTTTAAGACTGAGCTCTAAGTCTCAGTCAATCTTTGGAAAACCTTGTACAAGTTCTGCAATCACTCCTCAGTCCTGAACAACTGTACAATGCAGTGTCATTTACATTAATGGTTACAAGTACCTGTTCCTGTTTCACTCTTTTCAACGTCCTCCTCAGTTATTGTGGAGAGCTCATGCCTGCGCAGTAACTGGCTGTGTTCCTCCCAGTAAATGGCATCCTGTTCAAACAGACACTTGGCTCCTTGTCGGATAGACTGCCGATTACCAAGATCCTTCACACACACTGACTCTACCGGAGGTTAAAGGAAAATAAAACATCAGCCAATCAACAGGTTTAGCTGCCTTCACTGCCCCATTGTAAACTGCAGCTCTTATGTAAATTGTCCCAGAACAAGATCAAAAGCATGCCAAAGAAATGAGATCACCTGAATTGCCTGGATAATCTTTAGACAATAGTACCTGAGTAATTCCCTTCAAGGTAAATGTGCCTGCCAAGTTTTCAATACATGAACATAATATAATGTGTGCATTTGATCAACAAAACAGATTACAGCCCAGCAGGATTAGATTGGTGAGACCACATCGAGAGTAATGTGTACAGTTTTGGTCTCTTTATTTAACTTTTACAGATGCACCATAGAAAGCATTCTTTCTGGTTGTATCACAGCTTGGTCTGGGCTCCTGCTCTGACCAAGGCCGCAAGAAACCACAAAGGGTTGTGAATGTAGCCCAGTCCAACACGCAAACCAGCCTCCCATCCATTGACTCTGTCTACACTTCCCGCTGCCTCAGCAAAGCAGCCAGCATAATCAAGGACCCCATGCACCCCGGACATTCTCTCTTCCACCTTGTTCCATCTGGAAAAAGATACAAAAGTCTGAGGTCACGTACCAACCAACGCAAGAACAGCTTCTTCCCTGCTGCTGTCAGACCTTTGAATGGACCTGCCTCGCCCCAAGTTGGTCTTTCTCTACACCCTAGCTGTGACTGTAACACTACATTCTGCACTCTCTCCTTTCCTTTCCTATGAACAGTATGCTTTGTCTGTATAGTGTGCAAGAAACAATACTTTTCATTGTACACTAATACATAAGAATAAAAAATCAAATTAAATAAGGAAATATGCAAATTCATTAGAAACCATTCAGATAAAGTTTATTAGACTAATACCAGGAATGGGCAGGTTGTTTCATGAGGAAAGTTTGGAGAAGTTAGGTTTGTATCCACTAGAGTTTAGAAGCGTAAGAGGCAATTTCAATGAAACCTTTAAGATCCTGAGGGGTTTTGACAGAGTGGATGTGGAAAGCATATTTCCTCTTGTCAGAGAAGCTAGAACTAGAGGGTCACTGTTTAAAAATAAAGGGTCGCTCATTTAAGACCAAGATGAGGAGAATTTCTTTTATCTGAGATGGCGAACCTTTGGAACTTTCTTCCTCAAAAGGCAGCGGAAGCAGAATCTCCAAATATTTTCAAGGCAGAGCTAGATAGATTCTGGATTAACAAGGGGGTGAAAGATTATCGGAGACTGGTAGGAATGTGGGGTTGAGGTTACAATCAGATCAATCATGATGTTATTAAATGGCAGAGCAGGCTCAAGGGGCTAAGTGGCCTGCTCCTGCTCTTCAATCATATGTTTGTTTGTTCTGAATTTGATACAACTCCACAGGCAAAAGCATTTTGTAGGCAAGGGTGATGGACTCAAAACAGGAAAATATTTAACAAAAACAGAAAATACTGGAAATCTCAGCAGGTCTGACAGCATCTGTGGAGAGAGAATAGAACTAACGTTTCGAGTCTGGATGACCCTTTGAGCAGTAACCTTTGATGAGACACCTTATCAAAAGCAATTTAATACTAGCTACCATTATGTAAATGACTTTTATCATGCATCTTGCCAAATACAGTTTCGAAAAATTAATAATTATATTTAAGAACTTTTCACCTGTCAGTCTTGAAATGACTTACAAATTTATTAACTATTAATTTTTAATAGTGCTACAGGCCTACATTTAAAGACCTCTAAATAGGAGGAGTATTGCACCAAATTCACAGTGGCAATCGCATGAAAATAATGTAATCTTGCATCTTCATGTTTGCGCAGATTGACACCAGACATAACAGCATGAGTACAGAGTAACTCCCATCTTCACAGAACAGAGGTTGAAAATTAGCAGATCAACCCTGAGAAGCTAAGTTAAGAAAAAACTTTAGCGTGGGTTTGCTGATAAATTAACAGAAAAGATCACTCAAGCTAAAGCATAAATTAACTAAAGATTCAACCAGATAGATGAGAGAGACAAATGGGTTGAGAGAACATGTTTTGTTGGTATCTTGGGTTATAATAAGACAATTCAAATTTTTGGATTTTTGTATGGAGTGTTAGAGAATATCTTTCTGATAATCCACATTTTTTAGAATATAACTTTTAGCTTTAGGAATTAAAGCTGAAACTGTAGGAAAGAAGGGTAACTAGTTGAGAAACTGGTAAAAGCAACCCTGAAGTAAATGCAATTCAAACAAGCTTGGGAGTTTATTACAAAGGTTAAAGCCATGTTTACTTAAGAGTTTAACAGCTGGAAAGGTAAGGCTTACTTCAGTAAAGAACTGGAGACGATGTTTCCGGTTATTCCCGTAAAGGTATTCACATTGTTTCCCAGAATTAAGCAAAGCCTTGGAATTAAAAGGTAATAAATTTGCATTTTTACCCAGGAACAAGCCGTGTGACCAAGACCGCAAGAAAGTACAAAGGGTTGTTAACGTAGCCCAGACCATTGACTCCGTCTACACTTCCCACTGCCTCGGAAAAGCAGCCAGCATAATCAAGGACTCCACACACCCCGGACATTCTCTCTTCTACCTTCTTCCATCTGGAAAATTATACAAAAGTCTGAGGTCACTTACCAACTGACTCAAGAACAGCTTCTTCCCTGCTGCCACCAGACTTTTGAATGAGCCTACCTTGCATTAAGCTGATCTTTCTCTGCACCGTAGCTATGATTGTAGCACTACGTCCTGCACCCTCTCCTTTCCTTCTCCCCTATGTACTCTATGAACAGTATGCTTGGTCTATATAGCATGCAAGAAATAATACCATGTGACAGTAATAAATCAAATCAAAGTGTGTGCCACGCTGCCAAGAATTACAGCGCAGGAGACAGCCATTTGGTGCATCATATCTACAAAACGAACAGCATGACTTAGTGTCATTCCCCTTACCCTGCACATCATTTCTATTCAACTCATCACCCAACGCCCTCTTGAATGCCTTGATTGAACCTTCCTTCACTGCACTTCCAGGCTGTGCACTTCAGACCCGAACCGCTCGTGTTATTGAAGATGGAAGGAGCATTGCGAGATTGCTTCTGTTTGGTGGTTATCTCTGTAAATTCAGTCAAGGGAGGCAAGCTTGAATAATGTTTTGAAAAGCAGCTAAAAGAATCTATCAGCTGAGTCTAATGTTGCTTGCAAGTCGAGAGTTAAAGCCAGAACTACAGCTGCAGTAGCATAAATGCTAGGTCTACAACGCAGCCAAGGATTGGGAGCTTGTATTGTGTTTGAGGCAAAGTTGGTAAGGTGAAAAATGATTGTCAGATGTATTTAGCTGAAAGTCAGGTAATCCCCCCAGAAAAGGTAGTTATCCATCATCATTCAGTTTGAAACAATAGCAGCGAGCTATTGGAGACCAAGGGTGTTTTCTAAGCCACTGTACAAGAAGGCCCATGGCTGAGCTTTGGAACCCAGCGTCGTGAGATTTTAAAGGAAAGTTGGAATCTAGCTTAGCCACAGGAGATGGTGGCAGGTAGCAATGTCACTGGATTAGTAATCTAGAGGCCCAGGTAATGCACTGAGAACATGGGTTCAAATCCCGTCATGGCAGCTGGTGGAATTTAAATTCAAGTAACAAATCTGGAATTGAAAGCTGGTCTCAGTAACGGTGACCATGAATTGTTATAAAAAACCCCACCTGGTTCATTAATGTCCTTCAGGGAAGGAAATCTGCCATTGCTTACCTGGTCTCACCTACAGCTGACACCAGATCCGCAGCAATGTGGTTGACTCCTAAATGCCCTCGAGAACAGCTGAGCAAGCCACTCAGTACAAGGGCAAATAGGGATGGGCAACAGATACTGACCTTGTCAGTGATGCCAACATCCCATGTAAGAATAAAGAAAACAAAACTGTTGTTGATTGAACCATACAAGGTACAACATGCAAGTCTTCCAAAATAAAACTCTGTCCTTAATTCCGTTTCAACCTGTAACAGGGCTCAACCTTCGGCCTTGTGATAATGAAGGCATTATAGAAAAGCAAATTTCCACAGGTGCTGCAAATCCAAACTAAAGACAGAAAATGCTGCAAATATTCAGTTTCTCAGGCAGCATCTGTGGAGAGGAAAAAAAATAAATGTTTCAGACCAGTAACCTGCCATCAGAACTGGACAAAGCAATGGAACAGGTTCTTTGCAGGTACAGAAACGGGAAAATTAAATGAGAAATTCTGTGAACAAAGACAGCACCCTATCATCATTGCAATTCTTTCACATTTTCTTATAGAGCAGGGTCCCCAAACTGGGGTCTGTGAACGGTCCCCAGGGTATCTGCAGCACTGGTGGCTGCCACGCGACTGACAAACACCAGTTCAAAAGCACCAAGAGGTGGTGAATGTGCGTGAGAGACAGAAGGCAGAGTGAGTGTGTGTGTGAGGGGGGGGATGTGTGTGTGGTGGGGGGAGGGGGGAAGGTGAGTGTGTATGTGGGGGGGGGGGGGTTTGTGCGAGACAGTGTGTGCGTGAGTGTGTGTGTGTGTGTGAGGGGGGTGGGGTGTGTGTGAGTATGTAGTGTGTGTGTGTGTAAGTATGAGGGGAGTGGTGAGTGTGTGTGTGTGTGAGAGAGGGAGAGCAAGGGTTGAGTGTGTGTGGGGGGGAGGTGTGTGGGGGGGAGGTGTGTGGGGGGGAGGTGTGTGGGGGGGAGGTGTGTGGGGGGGAGGTGTGTGGGGGGGAGGTGTGTGGGGGGGGAGGTGTGTGGGGGGGGAGGTGTGTGGGGGGGAGGTGTGTGGGGGGGAAGTGTGTGGGGGGGGAGGTGTGTGGGGGGGAGGTGTGTGGGGGGGAGGTGTGTGGGGGGGGAGGTGTGTGGGGGGGAGGTGTGTGGGGGGGAGGTGTGTGGGGGGGAGGTGTGTGGGGGGGAGGTGTGTGGGGGGGGAGGTGTGTGGGGGGGAGGTGTGTGGGGGGGAGGTGTGTGGGGGGGAGGTGTGTGGGGGGGAGGTGTGTGGGGGGGAGGTATGTGTGGGAGAGAGGGGGGTATGTGTGAGAGAGAGACGGGGGGGAATGTGTGAGAGAGGGAGAGGAGGTGAGTGTGCGAGAGAGAGGGGTGAGTGTGAGAAAGGGGAGGGTGTGTGTGTATATAAAAGAGAGGGGGGACAAGTGTGTGTGTAGATGTGAGAGAGGGAGCGAGGCGCGGCCGAGGGAGCGAGGCGCGGCCGAGGGAGCGAGGCGCGGCCGAGGGAGCGAGGCGCGGCCGAGGGAGCGAGGCGCGGCCGAGGGAGCGAGGCGCGGCCGAGGGAGCGAGGCGCGGCCGAGGGAGCGAGGCGCGGCCGAGGGAGCGAGGCGCGGCCGAGGGAGCGAGGCGCGGCCGAGGGAGCGAGGCGCGGCCGAGGGAGCGAGGCGCGGCCGAGGGAGCGAGGCGCGGCCGAGGGAGCGAGGCGCGGCCGAGGGAGCGAGGCGCGGCCGAGGGAGCGAGGCGCGGCCGAGGGAGCGAGGCGCGGCCGAGGGAGCGAGGCGCGGCCGAGGGAGCGAGGCGCGGCCGAGGGAGCGAGGCGCGGCCGAGGGAGCGAGGCGCGGCCGAGGGAGCGAGGCGCGGCCGAGGGAGCGAGGCGCGGCCGAGGGAGCGCGGCGCGGCCGAGGGAGCGCGGCGCGGCCGAGGGAGCGCGGCGCGGCCGAGGGAGCGCGGCGCGGCCGAGGGAGCGCGGCGCGGCCGAGGGAGCGCGGCGCGGCCGAGGGAGCGCGGCGCGGCCGAGGGAGCGCGGCGCGGCCGAGGGAGCGCGGCGCGGCCGAGGGAGCGCGGCGCGGCCGAGGGAGCGCGGCGCGGCCGAGGGAGCGCGGCGCGGCCGAGGGAGCGCGGCGCGGCCGAGGGAGCGAGGCGCGGCCGAGGGAGCGAGGCGCGGCCGAGGGAGCGAGGCGCGGCCGAGGGAGCGAGGCGCGGCCGAGGGAGCGAGGCGCGGCCGAGGGAGCGAGGCGCGGCCGAGGGAGCGAGGCGCGGCCGAGGGAGCGAGGCGCGGCCGAGGGAGCGAGGCGCGGCCGAGGGAGCGAGGCGCGGCCGAGGGAGCGAGGCGCGGCCGAGGGAGCGAGGCGCGGCCGAGGGAGCGAGGCGCGGCCGAGGGAGCGAGGCGCGGCCGAGGGAGCGCGGCGCGGCCGAGGGAGCGCGGCGCGGCCGAGGGAGCGCGGCGCGGCCGAGGGAGCGAGGCGCGGCCGAGGGAGCGAGGCGCGGCCGAGGGAGCGCGGCGCGGCCGAGGGAGCGCGGCGCGGCCGAGGGAGCGCGGCGCGGCCGAGGGAGCGCGGCGCGGCCGAGGGAGCGCGGCGCGGCCGAGGGAGCGCGGCGCGGCCGAGGGAGCGAGGCGCGGCCGAGGGAGCGAGGCGCGGCCGAGGGAGCGAGGCGCGGCCGAGGGAGCGAGGCGCGGCCGAGGGAGCGAGGCGCGGCCGAGGGAGCGAGGCGCGGCCGAGGGAGCGAGACGCGGCCGAGGGAGCGAGGCGCGGCCGAGGGAGCGAGGCGCGGCCGAGGGAGCGAGGCGCGGCCGAGGGAGCGAGGCGCGGCCGAGGGAGCGAGGCGCGGCCGAGGGAGCGAGGCGCGGCCGAGGGAGCGAGGCGCGGCCGAGGGAGCGAGGCGCGGCCGAGGGAGCGAGGCGCGGCCGAGGGAGCGAGGCGCGGCCGAGGGAGCGAGGCGCGGCCGAGGGAGCGAGGCGCGGCCGAGGGAGCGAGGCGCGGCCGAGGGAGCGAGGCGCGGCCGAGGGAGCGAGGCGCGGCCGAGGGAGCGAGGCGCGGCCGAGGGAGCGAGGCGCGGCCGAGGGAGCGAGGCGCGGCCGAGGGAGCGAGGCGCGGCCGAGGGAGCGCGGCGCGGCGAGGGAGCGCGGCGCGGCGAGGGAGCGCGGCGCGGCGAGGGAGCGCGGCGCGGCGAGGGAGCGCGGCGCGGCGAGGGAGCGCGGCGCGGCGAGGGAGCGCGGCGCGGCGAGGGAGCGAGGCGCGGCGAGGGAGCGAGGCGCGGCGAGGGAGCGAGGCGCGGCGAGGGAGCGAGGCGCGGCGAGGGAGCGAGGCGCGGCGAGGGAGCGAGGCGCGGCGAGGGAGCGAGGCGCGGCGAGGGAGCGAGGCGCGGCGAGGGAGCGAGGCGCGGCGAGGGAGCGAGGCGCGTATGTTGTGTGTGTATTGTGGGAGAGGTGCATTGTCTGATATGAAAATCAGATTTCCAGCATCATTCATCTCATTAAAAATGACGAAAGATAAGTATTTTCCAATAAGGGAGCTTTATAATAATTACCAGATTACCCACACCTCCAGTGGGTGCTACTTCCAGTGGTTCATGTCAAAGGGCCATAGGAGAGTGGCTTGGCCAGTAGGGGCCATGTAGCTGGTGAATGTATTTGTGACTGTGTGCCTCTTCCTAATTCCTGATATCTGCTAAGATATCGCTCGAAAAGACTTGTTTACTTTTGATTTCTGTTTTCAGATCTATTTTATGGCAAAAAAAAAGGAACATTGACATTGAGAATGCTTGGGGTTTCCCGATGTTCTTGGGAGACCACTGGGGGTTGTGCAAAGTTTGGGAAACGCTGCTTTACAGCAATGCCACAGTCACCAGTAACAGAACAATGGGAAAATGTCTGACACTTGCTGGGTTCCACAAGGTGAAACGGATACCTTGCTCTGCCTTTATTTATCTCACGCCCAATGGGTCTGGCTTTGAATTTTAAAAAAACAGATTCAGCTTTTTTTGTTACAAAAAGGGACTGTATCCATTATAGCATTTATGGACAAGAGGGTCTGCATCCAAGTTTTAAAATTTGACAGGATCTCTTAAGCAGAGTAAAGGTAGCATTGGGTCACTACCTTTTGCCAACTCCAAAATAATCTCCATGTCACACAATATCCTGACTTGGGACGTATGGTGCCATTCCTTCATTGACACTGGGTTAAAATCCTTGAAGTCCCCAGCCTAGAACAACACTGTGGGAGTACCTTCAGATCAACGACTGCAATAGTTTAAGAATGTGACCTAGCACCACTTGAACCTGAGCTGGGTATTTAATGCCAGCCGTCCCAGTGATGTCTACAACCCAAAATCAAATAAAAATTGGACTGGAATTAGAATAGAATAGGGCAGGATCTCAGGATTATTGTTTCAGGTAGACATTTGCTTTGCTTATGACAATATACTGAAAAATGTAATAACTTTAAAACAAATGGCTCCACACATTCACAGTAAGAGTTTTAACAACACCAGGTTAAAGTCCAACAGGTTTATTTGGTAGCAAATGCCATTAGCTTTCGGAGCGCTGCTCCTTCGTCAGATGGAGTGGATATCTGCTCTCAAACAGGGCACAGAGACACAAAATCAAGTTACAGAATATTGATTAGAATGCGAATCTCTACAGCCAACCAGGTCTTAAAGACACTGATAATGTGATTCACAGCTCCAGGGTCCCGGGTTCGATACCCGGCTCGGGTCACTGTCTGTGTGGAGTTTGCACATTCTCCTCGTGTCTGCGTGGGTTTCCTCCGGGTGCTCCGGTTTCCTCCCACAGTCCAAAGATGTGCGGGTTAGGTTGATTGGTCAGGTTAAAAACATTGCCCCTTAGAGTCCTGGGATGTGTAGGTTAGAGGGATTAGCGGGTAAGGTATGTGGGGGTGGGGCCTGGGTGGGATTGTGGTCGGTGCAGACTCGATGGGCCGAATGGCCTCCTTCTGCACTGTAGGGTTTCTATGATTCTATGATAAATCCAAGATCGTAGCGTCTGCATGGTTTCCCCAATGTACCATGTCTCGGGACATCATGGTACATTGGGAAAATCATGCAGATGCTACGACAATGGATGAATGAACACCGCTCGACAATCACCAGGCAAGACTGTTCTCTTCCTGTGGGGGAGCACTTCAGCGGTCACGGGCATTCAGCCTTGGATCTTCAGGTAAGCATTCTCCCAGGCAGCCTTCACGACACACGACAGCGCAGAGTCACTGAGCAGAAACTGATAGCCAAGTTCTGCACACATGAGGACGGCCTAAACCGGGATCTTGGGTTTATGTCACACTATCAGTAACCCCCACAGCTTGCCTCCTGGACTTGCAGAATCTCACTGGCTGTTCTGTCTGGAGACAATACACATCTCTTTAACCTGTGCTTAATGCTCCCTCCACTCACATTGTCTGTATCTTTAAGACCTGGTTGGCTGTAGAGATTCGCATTCCAATCGCATTCGCATGGTAAGCTTTTGCAGAAAATACGGACACATGGGATTGAGGGTGATTTAGTGGTTTGGATCAGGACTTGGCTAGCTGTAAGAAAACAGAGGGTGGTGGTTGATGGGAAATATGCATCCTGGAGTTCAGTTACTAGTGGTGTACCGCAAGGATCTGTTTTAGGGCCACTGCTGTTCGTCATTTTTATTAATGACCTGGATGAGGGCGTGGAAGGATGGATTAGTAAATTTGCGGATGACACTAAAGTCGGTGGAGTTGGAGACAGTGCGGAGGGAAGTGGCAGGTTACAGAGGGACATAGATAAGCTGCAGAGCTGGGCTCAGAGGTGGCAAATGGAGTTTAATGCGGAAAAGTGTGAGGTGATTCACTTTGGAAGGAGTAACAGCAATACAGAGTTCTGGGCTAAAGGCAAGATACTTGGTAGTGTGGATGAACAGAGGGATCTGGGTGTCCATGTGCATAGATCCCTGAAAGGTGGCACCCAGGTTGATAGGGTTGTTAAGAAGGCGTACGGTGTGTTAGCTTTTATTGGTAGAGGGATTGAGTTTCGGAGCCAGGTGGTCATGCTGCAACTGTACAAAACTCTGGTGCGGCCGCATTTGGAGTACTGCGTACAGTTCTGGTCGCCACATTATAGGAAAGATGTGGAGGCGTTGGAAAGGGTGCAGAGGAGATTTACCAGGATGTTGCCTGGTATGGTGGGAAAATTGTATGAGGAAAGGTTGAGGGGCTTGAGGTTGTTTTCGTTAGAGAGAAGAAGGTTAAGAGGTGACTTAATAGAGGCAAACAAGATGATCAGAGGATTAGATAGGGTGGATAGTGAGAGCCTTTTTCCTCGGATGGTGATAGCTAGCACGAGGGGACATAGCTTTAAATTGAGGGGTGAGAGATATACGACAGATGTTAGAGGTAGGTTCTTTACTCAGAGAGTAGTAAGGGCATGGAATGCCCTGCCTGCAGCAGTAGTGGACTCGTCAACATTAAGAGCATTCAAATGGTTATTGGATAAACATATGGATGATATTGGAATAGTGTAGATTAGAGGGGCTTTAGATTGGTTCCACTGGTCGGCGCAACATCGAGGGCCGAAGGGCCTGTACTGCGCTGTAATGCCTTACAAATTTGGTGGAGTTTTTTGAGGAAGTGACAAAAAAGGTTGATGAAGGAAGGGCTGTGGATGTCGTCTATATGGATTTCAGTAAGGCATTTGACAAAGTCCCACATGGCAGGTTGGTTAAGAAGGTTAAGGCTCATGGGATACAAGGAGAAGTGGCGAGATGGGTGGAGAACTGGCTTGGCCATAGGAGACAGAGGGTAGTGGTCGAAGGGTCTTTTTCCGGCTGGAGGTCTGTGACCAGTGGTGTTCCGCAGGGCTCTGTACTGGGACCTCTGCTATTTGTGATATATATAAATGATTTGTAAGAAGGTGTAACTGGTGTAATCAGCAAGTTTGCGGATGACACGAAGATGGCTGGAATTGCGGATAGCGAAGAGCATTGTCGGGCAATACAGCAGGATATAGATAGGCTGGAAAATTGGGCGCAGAGGTGGCAGATGGAATTTAATCCGGATAAATGCGAAGTGATGCATTTTGGAAGAAATAATGTAGGGAGGAGTTATACAATAAATGGCAGAGTCATCAGGAGTATAGAAACACAGAGGGACCTAGGTGTGCAAGTCCACAAATCCTTGAAGGTGGCAACACAGGTGGAGAAGGTGGTGAAGAAGGCATATGGTATGCTTGCCTTTATAGGACGGGGTATAGAGTATAAAAGCTGGAGTCTGATGATGCAGCTGTATAGAACGCTGGTTAGGCCACATTTGGAGTACTGCGTCCAGTTCTGGTCGCCGCACTACCAGAAGGACGTGGAGGCATTGGAGAGAGTGCAGAGAAGGTTTACCAGGATGTTGCCTGGTATGGAGGGTCTTAGCTAGGAGGAGAGACGGAAAGACGGAGAATGAGGGGAGATCTAATAGAGGTATACAAGATTATGAAGGGGATAGATAGGGTGAACAGTGGGAAGCTTTTTCCCAGGTCGGAGGTGACGATCACGAGGGGTCACGGGCTCAAGGTGAGAGGGGCGAAGTATAACTCAGATATCAGAGGGATGGTTTTTACACAGAGGGTGGTGGGGGCCTGGAATGCGCTGCCAAGTAGGGTGGTGGAGGCAGGCATGCTGACATCGTTTAAGACTTACCTGGATCGTCACATGAGCAGCCTGGGAATGGAGGGATACAAACGATTGGTCTAGTTGGACCAAGGAGCGGCACAGGCTTGGAGGGCCGAAGGGCCTGTTTCCTGTGCTGTACTGTTCTTTGTTCTTAATGTTCTATGTTCTAATCAGTATTCTGTAACTTGATTTTGTGTCTCTGTGTGCCCTGTTTGAGAGCAGATATCCATTCCTTCTGACGAAGGAGCAGCGCTCCGAAAGCTAATGGCATTTGCTACCAAATAAACCTGTTGGACTTTAACCTGGTGTTGTTAAAACTCTTACTGTGTTTACCCCGGTCCAACACCGGCATCTCCACATCATGTCCACACATTCAGGAGAGTTGAGAAGACATGTATTCTAAAAGACAGACTTGAGGTTTAGTTTGCATTTTTTAAATTTCCAGACAGCATATTCACAAACCAGACTGTCCAGTCCAAAGCTGAGCAGATGACAACCCCGTAGGGGAGGGATTAAATTTCCACTTCATATCATAACTTAAAATCTGCATTACCGACATGAGTTCTGCAGCGGTTAGAACAGTGTCCTTTTACCTCCGAGGTCTAGGTTAAAGGTGATGACAAAGCTTTACGGTGATGTTGGAAGAGAAAAAGAGTGGCAAAAGGAGGAAGTGAGAAAAGGAGCTCAAAAGGGAAGGGGCAAGCTGTCTGAAAGAGCAGATGGCAATAGTAGAGGAGGGTGAGACCATGGTGGGTGAGAAAATTGGAGTAAAGCAGAGTTAAGTTTATTTATTAGTGTCACAAGTAGGCTTACATTAAAACTGCAATGAAGTTACTGTGAAAATCTCCTAGTCACCACACTCCAGCGCCTGTTCGGGTACACTGAGGGAGAATTTAGCACGGCCAATACTCCTAACCAACATGTCTTTCTGATTGTGGGAGGAAACCAGAGCACCCCCACGCAGACACGGAGGGAACGTGCAGACTCCGCCCAGATAATGACCCAAGCCAGGAACCAAACCTGGGTCTCTGGTACTGTGAGGCAGTCGTGTTAATCATGTGCCGCCCATTGAGAGTGCAAGCAGGAATGTGGAATGAGAAGATTACTGAAGATCAGTTAGGCAGTGCACTGTCGAGACATTTCAAGGAGAAGAGAAAGATCATGGACTGAATCTTCCAAACAGTAGCACGGGATTGCCATTCCGCTCCAACATTTTTTTTTAAACCCCCAGATGGAGCTCCATGTTTCTCACCCAGGCTTCCAAACTGGGCCTCTGTGGAAATGCACCTCCAGTGTTCTCCATCACAGGATGGGAACTGATCAAACTTTTTTAAAATCATATTCCTTGCTTCACATATAATCTTTGTTGACTGGGGTAGCCATCCTGGCAAAACCATCAAGTGAGATGGGGCATTATTTTCTTGCTATATTTTCAAACTGCCACAAGGTTTGCTTATGTATTGCTTTAGGTAAAAAAAAGTTTATTTATTAGTCATAAGTAAGGCATAAAAATAAGTGGAAAAGTGAATCGTGTGGAGGGCTATAGAAGGTCTGCAGAGAGATTTGGGCAGGCTGAGTGAGTGGGCGAGGATCTGGCAGATGGAGTATAACGTTGACAAATGCGAGGTTATTCGCTTTGGAGGAAATAATAGCAAATTGGATTATTATCTAAATGGAAAAAAATTACAACATGCTACTGTGCAGAGGGACCTGGGGGTCCTTGTGCATGAGACGCAAAAACCCAGTCTGCAGGTGCAACAGGTGACCAAGGCGGCAAATGGGATGTTGGCCTATATCGCAAGGGGGATAGAATATAAAAGCAGAGATGTCTTGCTGCATCTGTACAGGGCATTGGTGAGGCCGCAGCTGGAATACTGTGTGCAGTATTGGTCCCCTTATTTGCGGAAGGATATATTGGCCTTGGAAGGAGTGCAGAGAAGGTTCACCAGGTTGATACCAGAGATGAGGGGTGTTGATTATGAGGAGAGACTGAGCAGATTGGGTTTGTACTCGTTGGAATTTAGAAGGCTGAGGGGAAATCTTATAGAGACCTATAAGATAATGAAGGGGCTGGATAGGGTAGAGGTGGAGAGATTCTTTCCACTTAGAAAGGAAGCTAGAACTGGAGGGCACAGCCTCAAAATAAAGGGGGGTCAGTTTAGGACAGAGTTGAGGAGGAACTTCTTCTCTCAGGGGGTGGTGAATCTCTGGAATTCTCTGCCCACTGAAGTGGTGGAGGCTACCTCGTTGAATATGTTTAAATCACGGATAGATGGATTCCTGATCGGTATGGGAATTAGGGGTTATAGGGATCAGGCGGGTAAGTGGAACTGATCCATTTCAGATCAGCCATGATCTTATTGAATGGCGGGGCAGGCTCGAGGGGCTAGATGGCCTACTCCTGCTCCTATTTCTTATGTTCTTATATTAACACTGCAATGAAGTTACTGTGAAATTCCCCTAGACGTCACACTCTGGTGCCTGTTTGGGTTGATGCACCTAACCAGCACGTCTTTCAGACTGTGGGAGGAAACCGGAGCACCTGGAGGAAACCCACGCAGACACGAGGAGAATGTGCAAGCTCCACACAGACAGTGACCCAAGCCGGGGATCGAACCTGGGTCCCTGGCGCTGTGAGGCAGCAGTGCTAACCACTGTGCCACCAGCAATGCTAGTCACTTCTGTAAGATTCAGTGATAAGCGGTCTGCACAGCTTAGATTTAGGACTGCGCGCCTGCGAACCAGCATCTAACTATATTGTAGGGTAACCAGGATATAATAGTACTCTGCTGTGATCTAAATTGGACATTAATGTCTTACGCAAGTACACCATTCCAAACTTTTCCAAAGCAAGCTGAGTAAACACTTGGTAAGACAAGGCCACATACGAATCTGACGCTGTGTTATTTCACAGCAAGTAAATATACATGACAACAGTCGTGAACAAACTCTGGTAAAATTGGTATAACTAGCCTTTGTGTAAAAATAAAAGATGAACACAGCAAGCGTCCCTTCATCAGGGTGTCATTTTGCTGGACTTCAACAAAATTAACTTTGACTTGCCCTTTTGCACTACGGCCTTCGATTCTGGCAAAAGGTTATCCACATGGGTTTCCTCCGGGTGCTCCCGTTTCCTCCCACAGTCCAAAGATGTGCAGGTTAGGTTGATTGGCTATGTTAAATTGATCCTAGTGTCAGGGAGATTAACAGGGTAAATGCGTGGCGTTACGGGAATAGGGCCTGGGTGGGATTATGGTCTGTACAGACTTGATGGGCCGAATAGCCTCCTTCTGTACTGTAGGGATTCGATGATTCACTTTGCACTTGCTTTTCAAAACAAAATTGTGAATGCTTCAGTCTCTGTTCACGAGTTTATAATTCTGATGGGTAATAAATCCTAACCACATGCAGGACCTCGCAACACAAAGGGTGTGAGGGGATAATCAGCTACTGACACAGGCTCACAAATGTGTTTACAGTTTCTAGAGGAAGTAACTTAAATGCCATGGTGACGAACGTTACAACCAGATTCCATCGCGTGCTTGTATTTTAAAACTTGAGAACTTTGGTGTAAAATTCTAACATTAAATTGTAACTATTCTCAAAATCCTCTCGCTGGAAAAAAAATGCTCAAAAATTCTCAAAATGTGACAGAAGCTTGCAATGAAAACACTCCAAAGGGTAAAATATTTTAAGTGGCAATGCTAAAGAAAGGAAATAGGTGGTGGGTGTTATTTAGTAAACACAGCTGACTGAGCAAATGAGCACATAATTCAACACATACAAAGTAGTGTGATACAAGAACTTAATTCATTCACAAACTGTTAACAGTTTCCAGAATTTATATATATTTTTAAGAAACAGATTTTTTTCCCACTCATGAGTCAAAGATGCAAATCCCAAAGTTCTTTCTCTCACTCCCAATGCTTCCCTTGCTGCTTTCCGTTCTGTACAAGCTATTTTTGGCCAGGAAACGACATTCCTATTTTTCTTTCCGGGAAACCATAAACTACAAGGGATAAGTCTGCTTTTGAATTCAGAGGATGACCCATAGGAGATGGCCAAAATGACAGACGAGGCAAGTACTGAATGAGCAACAAATCCAACTATCTTATCAAATACACGAGGAGGTATTTACACCCTGCTGATAAACTGCATCCATTGATTTCTTGCACAAAGATCTTGCTAATTAAAAACAAAATTTACCTTTCCATAATGGAGAACACAAGAAAAAAGTATGTGCAATTGCAATTTATTCAACCTCTTTCCCTTCTCATGAGAACTGTGTTACAGATAGGAAGGAGATTAATTTAAACTGTACTAATTTCTTCTCTCTCCACCCATCCGTAAACAGAAAGGTGCTTTTGATTTGCTTTCCAACCTCCTCCCCCACCCCTCCCCCCCATAAGCAGTGGTGTATTTCCCAATCTCTCGGTTCTAGTGTGATCCAATTTTGTATTAATAACCCCACTGCAAACACAAGGTGGGATAAACTCAAAGGGTCCATTTATTTGTACACTCAAAATGCGTGAGGTGCGTCACAATCAGAGAATTAGAGAATCCTGCAGAGAGGGCCCATTTGGCCCATCACGTCTGCACGGACAACAATCCCACCCAAGCCCTATCCCCATAACCTCACGTATTTACCCTGCTAATCCCGCTGACACTAAGCGGCAACTTACCATGGCCAATCAGCCTAACCCGCACATCTTTGGAGGTGTTGTCTCATTTGCAGTCATACAGTAAAATAGGGATGGAGAAAAATCAACATTTACTATGCAGAGACCACAGAGAGAAAAATGATGTTAAATGTGGGTTCCGGAGTCCAGAATCAAAGTCCAATGAAGTGTACCTTCATGGAAGTCAGCAGGCTGAAAGCCATTGCTGTATGATTCATGCTTCAGGTGGCCAACCTCTCATCTGGGACCCAAGATGATTAGATGCCCCAACCATTAAGAATTGAAAGAAAGATTGCAGGGCTGTTTCTCAGAGCAAACAAGTAGACTCCAGTTGGCCAGCCTGGGTCATGAAACGCAGATGGTCTTTGCACAGTTCTCTTTGAATATGGTCTAGGCAACCCATACGGGAAGGAGGGAGTCTTCAGAGATAACAAGGTGTAAATCTCTTTGCCATTATCAGGTAGTTCTTTTTGTTCAAGAGTGACAGTTGGACATTGATCAGTCATTTTAAAATGGCTTTGTCCAGTTTTTAAGATTTTAGAAATAGCCATGAGGATTTCTGTATTATACAAAATATACAGTGCAAGTACTTGTTTGCTATAACTTAGTTCCCTCACTACTGTCTTTAATAAGTAAAGATACATAATCAATCGAAAATTTTCAGGTAAAAATTATTCCAGCTTGGTGGTGCGGCTTATTGGGAGTGTTCATCTACTGTTTTCGGGTTTCCTCCGGATGCTCCGGTTTCCTCCCACCCTCCAAAGATGTGCGGGATTGGTTGATTGGCCATGCTAAATTGCCCCTTAGTGTCAGGGGGATTAGCAGGATAAATACATGGGGTTACGGGGATAGGGCCTGGGTGGGAGTGTTGTCAGTGCAGGCTTGATGGGCCAATAGGCCTCCTTCTGCACTGTAGGGATTCTATGACTCTATGATATGAAATACAAAATTGCTGCTGTCAAGCAAATATTTGGTGTTTCCACAATGGAAGAGAAAAAAACTAAAACAGCACATTATCCCTCCTCCTGAATTTCTTTAACGTAATTTCTGTGCACCCTCCAAGCAATAAGACCAAAAGTAGTATCAATAGAAGGCGTAGGACAGTTTTTGTAAGCCAACCTCTCATCCAGGGAATGACAAAGGATGTGAAATTGTGAAAGGAAAAGCAACCAAAAATAAACATAAATGAAACAACAGAGCGAGAAAGCAGCAGAGCTTACCCTATCATCTCAGTCCTGTTTCAGGACTCTCAAATTATTTTGCATAAAGATTGTCCCCCGCAAATTTCTCTTGCCTCAGAACAGAGTGAAACTGTAGTACTTTTACAACATTCTATGCAAGCCAGTGTTCAAACGTATGAATTGTATACTTTACATCCAAAATGAATCACCCTTTCCTCAAGTTTTTGGAATCTTTCCCTATTTATCCGCTCAAAAAAATTCATTTCCACAGGATTTGGACAGCTTGAGTATTCTGAAGTTGTTGTCACGTTGTACATTTCACAAAAGTGAAGCCATGAATTAGAGCTTTACTGCCCAAAACATCAGTAACTTAATAACTTCTGTCTGCTTGGAGCCAAGTCCTCATTTGTGCCCACAGCCAGTTTGCATTTATCAGAATTTGATGGACCATGAACCGCAGCTTACCCCAAAGTTGCTTTGCCCAGAGTGACGACTATTAGCTATACCGAATTATTCTCTTCAATAATGACACAGGACCGGCCCTTTTTTTTCAAAAAATAACAGAATTGTGTCCAAAATAACACAATTCATAACTATAGCAGATTGTGTTGAATTCTGAATTCATCCCAAATTCTTTCCTGTTGCGAACAACATCTTATTGCCCTAATTTCTCCTAATTCTTCCAGTGTCAAATATAAAAGAAATTGAAATCTCATTTTCAACTTTAATGCTTGCTCCCATTAAAGTTTATTTATTAGTGTCACAAGTAGGCTTATATTAACACTGCAATGCAGTTACTGTGAATCATTACCCTGAAGATGAACAGCAACAAAGGGTATGGGGGCTACATTTTTAAATTAATCTCTCTCTGAGATTGCACATATCCCACACTGCTAATGCCGAAAGATCTTGGTGTTCTGATTTAGGACTCAACAAAATAATAACATTGAAAAACAGCTCTTCTTTGTATCTTGAGGGTTGTGAAATTCAAACTAAAGAAAAAGCAACAAGGAGTATATGAGGAAGGATATATTGGCATTGGAGGGAGTGCAGAGAAGGTTCACCAGGTTGATACCGGAGATGAGGGGTTTGGATTATGAGGAGAGGCTGAGGAGATTGGGTTTGTACTCGTTGGAGTTTAGAAGGATGAGGGGGGATCTTATGGAGACTTATAAGATAATGCGGGGGCTGGATAGGGTGGAGGCGGAGAGATTCTTTCCACTTAGTAAGGAAGTTAAAACTAGAGGACACAGCCTCAAAATAAAGGGGGGTCGGTTTAAGACAGAGTTGAGGAGGAACTTCTTCTCCCAGAGGGTGGTGAATCTCTGGAATTCTCTGCCCACTGAGGTGGTGGAGGCTACCTCGCTGAATATGTTTAAAGCGCGGATGGATGGATTCCTGATCGGTAAGGGAATTAAGGGTTATGGGGATCAGGCAGGTAAGTGGTACTGATCCACGTCAGATCAGCCATGATCTTATTGAATGGCGGGGCAGGCTCGAGGGGCTAGATGGCCTACTCCTGCTCCTATTTCTTATGTTCTTATGAGTAGAAACGCAAACATGGTCAGGTTTGCTGGGAGCTTCAAAAAGCTGGATCACCAGGACATGGAGCTACCAACACTTGTTACTTCAGTGGACAGCTCTCGCTCGAGTCTAAAGGCACAGCCCAGTGAGGGTAGTGAGAGAAACAGAAATGGAAACACAATTCAATGCTCAATTAGCTGATCTCAATTCAGCTACAGGTGCTGCAACTGTCCTCGTGTCCACACACCAGCTGGCTGAAAATATTTGCAAAGTCACCTTCAAGGGAGAACAAGAGACAATTTTTTTTTTTTTTTAATCGATTTCACACTCTGCACATTGCAAACAGCAACCAACAGCATCCCAATAATTGGATTACCAACTTGTACCACGGATGGTCAATCACACACGAGTTCTATCTGCCAACTGCCTCCACGAATCAGCCACTCATCACAATGGTTTGCACTCCCTGTCGAGGAAAGCTATTGTGCAATGCACGAGAAGCACCATAAATCACCTTCACTGCATGGCAAATTCAAAAACAGTGCAAGGAACAGCACTGATTACTGCACATGGCTTTTTCACCTCACAAAAACCTTTGACTCTGTAGCCAGAGGCTTATGGAATATCCTCCTCACATTTGACAGCCAAAATTTGTCACCTCCCATGATGACATGAAAGCTGTGATCCTCACGAGCACAACCACCACAAACCCTATCTCAGTGAAGACTTGGGTCAAACAAGGCTAAATCGTTGTGCCAACTCTTCCCTCATTTTCCATGCTGCAATGCTGGATCTCACCTCCAGCAAATCACATGCAGGCAACAATTATAGAATCCCCACAGTGCAGGAGGAGGCCATTCGGCCCATCGAGTCTGCATCGACCACAGTCCCACTCAGGCCCTCTCCCCGTAACCCCACATGTTTACCCTGCTAGTCCCCCTGACACTAAGGGTCAATTTAGCATGGCCAATCCACCTAACCTGCACATCCTTTGGAGTGTGGGAGGAAACCGGAGCACCCGGGAAACTATCCCAACCTATGCTGCTGTCACTCCAAAATCAAAACCCCTCCAAACTCAGTCGCTGAGTTTCATTGTGAAGGTGATGCTTGTGTGCACTCACTCAGAAACTGAGCTCCAGATAGTCGTCGACTCCTCCTCTGAAGCATGAGGAAACAAGCCTTTCACTAAACACTAAGATTTTCTTCCAACCAGCTCCCACAGCACAACACCTCCCCGTCAATTAAGAATAATGGCAAGATCCTGGAAAACATGGACCATTTTCCATATCTTGGGAACCTCCTCTATATGAAGGCAGAAGTTGATGATGAAATCCATCATCACCTCCAACATGCCAGCTCAACCTTCAGCTGACCAGGGTAAATAGTACTTGAGGAGCAGGATCCCAAAGCCAAGCAAAAGGTCATGGTTTATCTAGCAGCAGTGATCCCCACACTCCCACATCCTTCAGGGAATTGGGCAACCTGCGGGAGGAACCTCAAAGCACTGGAGAAGTACCACCATCTTTGTAAATCCAAATCCAGTAGCAAGAAAAACCATCCAACAGCAATTGGTCTCCCAAGCCAACTTTCCCAGCATCGAGAGATGATCTCTCAAAACCAGCTGTGCTGGGTGGGACATGTAGTTTATATGCCTGACACAAGACTCCCAAAGCAAATTCTGTTCAGAACTTGGACACTGCAGGAGACTCCCAGAGAAACGACAGAAATATTTTCGAGGTGGTTCTCAACGGACCCCTAAAAATGTCACACATCCTCTCTGACTCATTGGAATCCCTGGCTTGTGACTGACCAAAATGGAAAAGATTCATCCGGAAAGGCACTGAAACACTTCACCAAGAATACGCTGAGGCAAAGTCGAGGTGTCAAAGGGAGTGCACAAACCACAAAACAACCCATTCACTCAACCCTTCAAGCATCACCTGCATGTGGCAGAGTCTGCAGATCACACAGTTGACTTACCAACTATCTCAGAACTGACTGAACTGGAGAGGAAACAAGTCAGCCATGATCCTGAGGGGCTGCCTAAGACGACAACCTTTTGGACTACAAAATACCCACAGAAGACCTTCAAGAACTACTCCATTAAAATTATACACTGACACTCACTGAAATAGGCAAAATGATTCTACCCAAATATAGTTTAGAAATCAGAATAAATCATGGCAAGAGCTCATAATGAGACTCAACATAGTAAGAACATAAGAACTAGGAGCAGGAGGAGGCCATCTGGCCCCTCCGCCATTTAATAAGATCATAGCTGATCTTTGCGACCAACTCCACTTACCCGCCCGCTCACCATAACGCTTAGTTCCTTTATGTTCAAAAATCTATCTTTGCCTTAAAAACATTCAATGAGGTAGCCTCAACTGCTTCACGGGGCAAGGAATTCCACAGATTCACAACAATTAAACCTTGGCTTTCTCACTAAGCAGAGAACAAATACATTAAAATATCCCTCTTTACACATTTCTGAGGCCCTTATAAATACAGTTTGACTGTAATTCCATATGCTGTGATGCCTTGACACAATGCAAGTTTTGCCACACATGCAGACATTATATGGTGCGTTTAACATAGTAAAATGATCCATGGTACTCCAGAGTATTAGCATACAAAATTTGACACCAAGCTACACAAAGATACAGTTTGGTCAAAGAGATAAGTTTCTAAACGTTCTACAAGGAAAGGTTTAGAGAGGAATTGCAGAGCTCAGGATCTAGGCAACTAAAGCCATGGTTGTCAATGTCAGGGCTATGACATTTGGAGTGAAAAATATGACAAAAATGGAGGAATGCAGAGATCTTGGAGGACTGGAGCCTGGAAGAGGTTACAGAGATAAGGAGGTACAAGGTCATGGAGAGATGTTAACACAAGTCTGAGAAATTTAAAATTAAGGCTTTATCAGACTGGTTGAGCTCAACCATAACTCTTCTACCAGTATCCTAACTTTGCACCACACCCCCACACATATATTTTTGCTATTATAAAATCAAAGCGTAGCTTAAACAGGAACCAAATGCAGGTCAGCAAGCATGGTAAACACTACTTTATGCGAGTTAGGTTATGGGTAGCAGACTTCATGAAGGCCTCAAGTTTCGGGAGGATAGAACATGGGAGGCTGACCAGAAAGGCATTAGAATGGTCCAGGCAAAAAGTAACAAAGGTTTGATTGAAGTTTTCAGAGGCAAATGAGTGCTGAAGCAGGGCCTGAGTCAGGCAACATTACAGAGGTGGAAATTGATGGTCACAGCGACAGATCAACTACGTGATTGGAAGTGCATCTCAGGATCAAATACTGCAAATAGTCTGGATCTGTCTCAGACAGGTGCCAGGAGAGGGTGTGCTGGGGAACCAAAGACAATGGCTCCAGTCTTCCCCACCTTGGTACATAATTGGAGGCAATTGCAGCTCATCAAGTTCTCAATATCAGACAAGCAGTCGGACAATTATGGTCAGAAACAAGAACATCCTCCTCCGCAATCCTGCTCAGATCTGCAGTGGCTGTGAATTGTTGATGTTATATCTGAATTTGCCCTTATGTGGCCTCTGAGCACAGAGACGTTGAAAATATTAGAACATAGAACATAGAACATTACAGCGCAGAACAGGCCCTTCGGCCCACGATGTTGCACCGACCAGTTAAAAAAAAAACTATGACCCTCCAACCTAAACCAATTTCCTTTCGTCCATGAACCTATCTACGGATCTCTTAAACGCCCCCAAACTAGGCGCATTTACTACTGATGCTGGCAGGGCATTCCAATCCCTCACCACCCTCTGGGTAAAGAACCTACCCCTGACATCGGTTCTATAACTACCCCCCCTCAATTTAAAGCCATGCCCCCTCGTGCTGGATTTCTCCATCAGAGGAAAAAGATTGCAAACAGATTTATTCTCGTGGTCCAAACAGATTGAGCATTCTTTTGGCAACTTCCAAATGTAGAGGCCACAGGAAAGGGCATTATTTTGCTGTTAATAATCTCTGACATAGAATATCACAGGTGAGAATTGACATTTTGAGTCCTTCAGAACATATGAATCATTCCAAGGAAGTCATGTGGACTTGAAACATGAACTTTGTTTCTCTCTCCACTGATGCTGCCAGGCCTGCCTGAGATTTTCCAGCAATTTCTGTTTCTATTACAGCAACTATCCGAGTTTGCTAATAACACAAAGATATCTACAATCGTAAGTAGTGTAGCCAGAAACCTAACATTACAGAGACAATGGCCCGATACTGCCAGAATTGGAACCCTCGTGTTCTAAATGATCAGACATAAAACTACCAACTTTCCTGCATACATTGAAAAGGCTCCGACTTCCTACCACAATGCAGAGGAGCTCCCTCAGCGTAGTAATCCTCACAGAGAGCCAATTAAGAGAATCTGTGCAGAAGCCATGTGCTCTTTTCATGGCCGCCATAAGGGAAGTGTCCAGTTTGTGAATAATAGCAAGAGGATAATGTAGGTGGGCAAGTGAGCAAGAGGGCAGGTGGTGAGATGGCAGGAGAGTTGGGTGACAGATGGATAGTGTAATGAACGGGTGGGTAGGGTGGCAGGCGGATCTGGGGTAGTCGGGTCAGGTCAGGAGGGGCTATCAGGCTGGGAGCTAGTCAGCTTTGGCGGCGGAGGGGGGGGGGGGGGTGGTTAGACTCAGATTACTCAGTAATCTGGTCATTCTAGTGGCAGCTGGATTTCAATTTCAAGAAGCATACATGCGAAAACTTTGCGTTTATATAGTGCTTTTCACAACCTCAACGTTCAAAAGAACTTTCCAGCCAATTAAGCACTTTTGAAGTGTAATGACTGTTATAATGTAGGAAATGTAGCCCCCAATCTGTACATAGCAAGCTCTCAAGAACAACAATGTGAAAAAAACAGATAATGTTTTTGTGAAGTTGGAGGGATTAAATATTGGTCAGACACTGGGGATAATGCCCTTCCTCTTTTCTAAACAGCACCAAGGTATCTTTTACATTCATCCGAGTGTGTGGACAGGACCTCAGTTTAACATCTCATTAGAAGGACAGCACCCCCAACAGTGCAGCACTCTCCATGCTGCACTGGAGCATCAGCCTAGTTTTATGTGCTCAACTCCTGTAGTGGCCCTTGAACCTTCTTAGAGGCAAGTGTGCAAATCAACTTTAGTCAGGACTGTCACCTAAAAATGACGTATCTGAGTATTAGTTAAATGATTAAAAAACTAGGAATAGTAAAGGTCCAACGAGATTTATGGGTTCATGTACACAGATCACCAAAATGGACTAGTCGGGTACAATAATAATCAAAAAGCTAATGAAATGTTAGTCTTTTATCTACAGGACTACAATACAAAAGAGGAGAAAGTTTGACTACAGCTATACAAAGCCTGGTTTAGATCGCATCTGGAATATGAGCAGTTCTGGACACCACACCTTTGAAGGATATACTGGCCTCAGGGCATATCACAGATTCACCAAAATGTACAGTTATGGTAGTGGAAATGTGAACCACTCCTACAAAAGCAATAGACGCACATTCAATTCAAAAGTTTAAAGCCGAGACTAATAAGATTTTTATTTGACGAGGATATAGAGGATATGAAATTAACATAGGTGGGCAAAGTTCAGCTGGAGATCACACTGAATGGTGGAAGCAGCTCAAGGAGCTGAATGATCCATTCCTCAAAAAGGTTCACACTTACAATAAGTCTTTGGCAACAATACAATGAACAAGGCGTGAGTAACCGAATTAAGATCAGGTACTGCCACAAAAGGAAGCAATTATAGATTAGTTCTGTAGAAGGATTTATACTTGATATGTCAACTGATTTGTACTTTCTTCAGGGATAACACCCAACTCGCTCAGTGCCTCAGTGTTTTCTCTGTTTAGATCACAGTATTTAAATTTAGAATGATAGAATCCCTACAGTGCAGGACGAGGCAATTTGGCCAATCGAGCCCACACTGGCAACAATCCCACCCAGGCCCGATCCCTGTAACTCCACGTATTTACCCTGCTAATCCCGCTGACACTAAAAGGCAATTTAGCATGGCTAATCAACCTTACCCGCACATGGGTATGGGAGGAAACTGAAGCACCCGGAGGAAACCCATGAAGACACGTGGAGAACGTGCAGACTCCACACAGACAGTCACCCAAGGCTGGAATTAAACCCGGGTTTCTGGCGCTGTGAGGCAGCAGTGCTAACCACTGTGCCACCTTTACAGCACGTTATTTGTTTTGTTAGAAAGGTTAAGGCTCCAAGTTCTGTTAACAAATGGTGCAGATGTACATTTCAGCCAAGAACTGAGCCAAAGTGTAAAGCTCCTAGGATAGATCCTAGGTATCCAGATTCAACTGACAATTAGCATTTCACATGGACATCACGATTAGCCTCAATGTCTAGATGGTTCGGAAAATTAAACACAAACCAGCCAGGGCCCCTGTTCCTGATCATTATCAAGTAATTGCAGTTAGAAAATGCATACATTCGGCTCCCAGAGTAAGGAATGGGATCGGGTTTGGCTGTGATGCTACCCACCCCCCACCCCCACCCAAAGTTAAATAACATATGAAAATTCACTGTCAGCACTTAAACATGATGAATGACGACAACATGAACTAGGACCAACGGAACAGCAGAAAAGAGAAGTGGAGGGGAAAATGATGAAGTTCTTCCTGGACAATTTATTTATTACCACCAAAGATAACTTTCGAGACACTCAGTTTTTAAAAAATGACCGACCACTGTTTTTGGCCTTTGCAGATTTAGCTGCTTATTAACATCAAACTGGCGAAAGCCGTGTTGGGAAGCGATTACACCAGGTTAATTTCTCTGCACATCATCCCACTACCACCCCACACCTCAGAAATGACATATTTTTCCACTAGCTTTTCAATCGTTAGACTGCAACACCTCATTAACAAGGATGTTTTACAACACTGCAACAGACCATTAACAGTCTGTCCAGATTTTGAGAGTGGAATGTCAAACACTGCGGAGGAGGAACAGAGGAGAAACATTTCCTGGGGAAGGAAGCCAGCAGGTACTTACACTGGAACATAGCTGTGAACAATGCTACAAGACTTGGAGAGGAGGGCAAGAAAGAATTCTGAATTGGGACTGGTGTGGGTGTGGTGTTCTGAAGTAACTAAATTGGGAGATTACAAAACAAAATGGAATCTAATTTTTAAGGTTCAAATGTTACAAGGACTCCAAAAGCATTAAAAAATTAAAAGCAAAGACAGAACAGTATAGTAACCCAACACCACCACTCTGTCTCCCTGGATACATTCTCTTTCCGATGAGAATGTGGGGAATCTCTGAAGATCAAGGTTGTTTAATTCTTTAAAACCAGTGAATTAAAGTAACTTCGATATCATTAGATGAATATTTGGGAATTTATGCAAAATTAGTCCAAAACATTTATGGAACATGGAGGATGAATCGTGCTGTAATCCAAAGAAATATCATCCATTCTACTACAAATCTGTGCCTTGTTCAATGATAGCTCACAAGCTGTGTGCAACATGATTCTATAAATGCCTTACAAAATAATTTCTCTACTCTTGAGCAAGAGAAAACTGGATGATAAACATGCAACAGCAGAGGGGTTCAGGTTCAAAAGGCATCAAAAGCGGAACAGCCAATGGATAAGCCATTAAATTAGGGTGGGTGAAAGTGATTAAAATTCTTGATCACAAGGAGCATAAATGCCAGCTTGAACCGGTCTGGTCAAAGGGCTGTTTCCATGTTGTAACTCCTATGCTAATTAAATATTGGGTCTTATGGAAAGAGATATGAAAAAAAGAGACACTGTGAATCCACATAAAATCTTTGTGTAGCCACAGTGCTTTGTCCAGTATTAGGCGCTGTGCCACCGTGCTGCCCCATCATTAAGATTATTTAAGAATGGGTGGTTCATGGAACAGGGTATATGGGACAGAGTTGCTGTTGATGGCGCATTTTTACACCCATTCTGTTTCTCTTACCCTTCGGAGAATAGTGGAGGAAGTGGTAGAAGGATTTCTGAGCAGATGATCAGCCTGTTGAACCACATTGAATGCTCCTTTCATGGCCAACAAGTCCTGGTGTTGGAGAGTGAACTAATGGATCTGAATTACTCATGTGGCGGGCAGACACCAACATAAACTGGTTGGGCCAAGTACCCTATTGCTACATAATCTGATGTAACACTGCCTAAGATTCTCAAAACGAGAAAAGTTGATGCTGCAGGACACCAGTGTTGCCAGAAACACACTTGTTTTAATCAAGTCCCCTTAATTGTGCATGTTAAGAGTTTGACTACAAAAGGTTATCACAACCACACACAATCCTATTATTTGTTATCTTAATTATTCAATCTAATTGCTTCAATGTCTCACATTTATCTTTTCACTCCTATGAACATATTTCTTTTACTAGGTTGTGGGCAATGTATGTAAGTCAGTTTTTTAAGTCCATGACCCCTTCACATTTCTTCCATGGTCACCCACACATGATAATACAACGGGACTAACTTGTGTGTGCCCTATGCAAGAAACTTTGGGTTGTTGCACAGCTTGGGGGAAGACTGGCTGTGGGCTCAGTTTGCTTGTACTCCCAGCCACCCCATCACTGCCACCCTGGAATTAGCACATAATCTAGACTGGCACCATAGTGCAGTACTGAAGGAATACTAAATTGTTAGAAGTGCCATCTCCTGAGCAAGATGTTGAACTGAGGCACTGTGCAGGATCAGATATTTGTTTAAAAAAATCTCATGGTACTATTGGAAAAGCAAGGAGTTCTCCCAGTGTCCAGGATTCTCTCTGAACTGGCTTCAAATTACACTTCCTAGTGCCAGCAACACCAATGAGACTATGCAATAATTGATCCATTGTTTGTGGACCCAGCTGTATGTAAAATGGTTGACTCACTGGCTGATGCAGCAGTAATTGCACTTAAGTACTCCATTGATTGAAAAACACTACAGGATGTCTTGAGGGAAAGATTAATGCCTCTGTAGCATCTGTAATAACTTTGAAGTCCCATGGCTATGAACAGAAATGGGAGTAGAGAGAAGATAAATATGGTGGAAGAGTTACGAGATGATCCAAAGGCTTGGTCGTAAAGATGTTTTTAGCAGTTTCACCATTTCTTCATCCTCCATGAGCAAATTTTCTTTTTTTCCCCAAACTGGTGCCATAATTTTAATTTTATGTTGTGTGTTTTATTACCCGCTAATCATTTTTCATACAACCTCAGCCTTTTTTGTATTCTATTATTACCTCTCCACCATATTTTTTGTATTTTGCTCAGTTTGCTTTTGTATCAGCCCCAGATTTCTCAGAACTTATGGCTAAAGTCTCATTGTAGTTTCTCGGCCCATTCAAGGTGCTTGGATATTGTCGAACCTCTATATTCCTAGTTTGCATACAAATAATGGGAGACTTTTGTTTCATCTGCTACTTTTTTCTAACTTTTGCTTTCTTCTGGTCAAGTACCATTGCCTGTTCCGTCAATTTTATTTAATACTGAACCTAATTTTGTTATGATCACTGTTTCCTAAAATGTTGCCCCTATCCCTTACATTACCTATTTTCCTTGCATCTACTGCCTGGAACTTATTTTCCATCACTGAATTTTCAATCCTGTTATCTCAATCTCTTTCAGCGCTGTTAGGCAATGTTAGACCACTTGGGGCCGAGAAGGGGGCTGGAGGGGGAAGAGAAATGCACTCCAAATTCCATATGAATGAACTAAATAAGATATCAGTTACCAGGGAATGCATTAAAGAATGTAACCTAATCTCAGGTTTTACAGGGTAATTATAAATTGCTTAAACTTTGCTCTCTTGGTTTAAAACATAATCTGAACACCTTTATTACAGTAATTTAACTGTTGGCATCCACAATTAGGAACAGGGAGTCCAAGCTAAATCATCTTAGGAAGCGAAACAATACTGGAAACTTTGGGATAGACAGCACCTCTATAAACATACTCAAAGGTGCTGTCCGCCCCTGAATTTTGTTCTGCACCTTTCGATTTAATTTGAATGATTAAACAATCTCAACAAGAAATCTACAAAACATGTGATCAAACAACTTCAATGCCATTGTGGACAACGTATTTTGTTCAGTGTTGTGAATAGTGACTCGAAACTGTGCTTTCTTCAAAGAAAGCATCTAAAAATTGGAATGGCGCTGTACAAGTGCTGGGCTGCAAGTTAATTAATTTTATTTTAGATCAAGTCATACTACCCGCCTTTACTTTTTCTTCTAAAATTCGCACAGAAAACTGAATTTTTGCAGGATAAAATTCCTTCCCAAGCGTTTTGCATAGAGCAAGACATTTGCTGTACACTTTGGTGATTACAGCTTCATTGTAAAACAGCATCGTCTGACTGGCTGTGGGTGAAGCCAGTCAGTACACTAATAAAAACATGCTTCTGCTCTCGGTAGGATAGAGGAAGACTGCAGCCTCCGGGATTACCTTGAATTAGGCCAAAGTAACAAAGGACGTCCAAAACACACATCATCGCAATAACAGTGTCACCCAATTACGTCTGGCAAGAAAAAAAAGTTTTCCAAACATTCCTCCCCCCCCCCCCCCCCCAGAAGAAAACTTGCTTTCACAAATTGAGGAAACGTTTCATGGGGAATCTTCCCTTCTCCTTCTTTCAGGACAAGGAGTCGGGTGAATTATTAGTTGACATCACACAATACTTTTTTTTAAACAAACATTGCAATTCAGATCTTGCCGCTGAAAGAAAGGTTAGATTCTGAGTTGGGGGAAATAAAACTGCCTCATTGTGTATTCCCAGCGTGGTCACAAGTTAAAACAATAGCTGCGCTGGAAATGATTAATGCCAGTGCTTATTCTTAATAAAAAATAAGACTGAATTAAATCCATTCGAAACAATCGGATGTCAACGAGAAGTCAGCAGGAGGAGGTAGAGCGGGACACACATTACACCCGCTGGGCAGCCAGGCGCTGCGATATAAACCCCCTTCACATCGCTGCCGGCTGACAGCCAAAGGAGGCAGATTGGGAACTTACCTACAACACAGCCTGCTCAATGCTGCAAGCCACCAGGCTGGCCTTCATTCCTGCCACACCGCCACGTAGGGACAAATCCTGCCAGGGTATTTCTTTCAAACAAGCTTTGGCTACAGTGCAATTCTTCGCCGCCCCCCCCCCCCCCCCCGGCTTTCTTGAACAAGACGGAATGTTACACATAACAACTGCTACTTAAAGGACAGTTCGGTATCTTCTTTCTCCCCCCCTTTCTCAGCGGGAGAAACTCCAATCAGTGCATCGGTGCCCGCTACAAGTCAAGCCACAAATTAAAACCTTTCAAGAATCTTCAGAACAAAACAAATCATACTTCTCTTCTCGTTCCTCTCTCCCTTTTCCCTCCCCTCATCCAGTTCCTTCCTCTTCCTTTAGGAACCAAGCTGGTAATAATTATTAATCTGCCCTCGCTCATTCTGGGAGTATGATAGGAATGCAGGAAATGAACCTCCCTTTGGAAACCACAGCAACCGCCAATAGAGCTTGCACAAAAAAACTTCACAGTGACTGAGGAGCACAAAGAAAGTTACATTGAACTCGGGGGGGGGGGGGGGGGAGAATGCAGCAACTTCTGGGAGAGACTGGGGGGGGGGGATGGAAAGGGAAGTCCCGCCTGCATCTACTCCCATTGGTCATCCGCACTCAGAAAAGCCATGAGATTGGCGATTGACCACTCACTCTCCCGGGGGCAGTAACAAAGCTGGCAGTGTAGCCTCTCTCCCCAGAATGACACTTTGTCCCTTTGATAGCCCGCATGGGACATCAGTTTCAATTCCGCGGTATCCATTTACCAAAAAGAGTTAAGGTCGCTGCGTGCCAAAAAAACATGCTGATTAACCTTTCTACATGTTCAGGCTCCATCGCAAACAGGTAAAAGGCAATGAAGCAGCGACCGCATTTGTAAAAACAATCGTCTGGAGTAAAACACACCAGCTCTTTCCAGCCAGAGCTGTCCAGCACTGGTTAAGTACTGGAGAGGCGAAGGATGAGAGGTGGCGTGATAGAGGTGTATAAGAAGTTGAGGGGTATTGATAGAGTGGATTCTCAGAGGCTTTTACCCAGGGCTGAAATGGTTGCCACAAGAGGTCACAGGTTTAGGGTGCTGGGGAGTAGGTACAGAGGAGATGTTAGGGGTAAGTTTTTCACTCAGAGGGTGGTGGGTGCGTGGAATCGGCTGCCGGTAGCGGTGGTGGAGACAGATTCGATAGGGTCTTTTAAGAGACTTTTGGATAAGTTCATGGAAGTTAGTAAGATAGAGGGTTATAGGTAAGCCTAGTAGGTAGGGACATGTTCGGCGCAACTTGTGGGCCGAAGGGCCTGTTTGTGCTGTAGCTTTTCTATGTTCTATGTTCTAATTACAGCAAACCGATTTAAACATATGGGAATGTGTTTATTGTATGGTGCAAATATGTATTTACAAGGGCGCAATTAAAATTTTAGGTTAAAGTTTGTTTATTATTGTCACAAGTAAGCTTGCATTAACACTGCAATGGAGTTACTGTGAAAATCCCCTTGTCGCCACACTCCAGTGCCTGTTCGGGTACACGGAGGGAGAATCGGCCAGTGCACCTAACCAGCATGTCTTTCAGACTGGGGGAGGAAACTGGAGCACCTGGAGGAAACCCACACAAACATGAGAAGAACAAGCAGACTCCAAACAGTGGTGTAGTAATATCACTAGATTAATAATCCAGAAGCCCAGGCTAATACTTGGGGGACACAGGTTCAAATCCCACCAGGGCAGTGAATAAATCGGGAATTAAAAATGCTAGTCTCTGTGATAGACCATAAAACCATTGTTGATTCACTCATGTCCTTTAGGGAAGGAGATCTGCCATCCTTACCTGGTCTGTCCTACATGTGATGCCAGACCCACTGCAATGTGGTTGACTCTCTAAAATGGCCTGGCAAACCACTCAGTTATATCAAGCTGCTATGTACTGAGTAAATGCGGCAATGCCAACAACAACCTTCCATCACATTGCTAATGAGTGAATAAACTGATGGGGCATTAATTAGCCAGATTGGATTTGCCCTGCTTTTTGTAGGCAGTAAGAAGTTTAACAACACCAGGTTAAAGTCCAACAGGTTTATTTGGTAGCAAAAGCCACACAAGCTTTCGAGGCTCTAAGCCCCTTCTTCAGGTGAGTGAAGAACTCACCTGAAGAAGGGGCTTAGAGCCTCGAAAGCTTGTGTGGCTTTTGCTACCAAATAAACCTGTTGGACTTTAACCTGGTGTTGTTAAACTTCTTACTGTATTTACCCCAGTCCAACGCCGGCATCTCCACATCATTTTGTAGGCAGGACATACGTGGACAATTTGTCCATACTTCAGGTGGATGTTGATGTAGCTGCACTGGAACAGCTTGGCCAGTTCTAGATCAGAAGTCTTCAGTGCTACAGCAAGGATATTGTCAGCCCCCCTTGGCCTTTGCTGTATCCAAAGTCTCAGGTGTTTCTCAACATCATGTGGAGGGAATCAAACTGGTTGAAGACTAGCTGATGCTGAGGATTTCTAGCTAATCCAAGGTGACAGACAATGCATCACTCCCTCAGAACTACCTTGGAATGCCAGTCTAGATTTGGCACACATGTTTCTGCGGTAGGGCTTAAACCCATAAACTTCTGACTCTGCAATAAACGTGTATCAACTCAAGTTATACCAGACACCTAGTTGAGGAATTTGCATATCTCTCCCCATGCCAAATAATATCCCAGGATTAATTTTCTGTTGACAAAGAAGTCAAGTAAAAGAAAATAACTTGAAGAGTGGCACAGTGATTAGCACTGTTGCCTCACAGAGCCAGGGACCTGGGTTCGATTCCCGGTTTGGGTCACGTCTATGTGGAGTTTGCCCATGTCTGCGTGGGTTTCCTCCGGGTGCTCCAGTTTCCTCCCACAGTCCAAAGATGTTTGGGTTAGGTGGATTGCCATGCTAAATTGACCCTTAGTGTCAGGGGGACTAGCTAGAGTAAATGCAGGGGGTTATGGGGATAGGGCTTGGGTGAGATTGTGGTGGGTACAGACCTGATGGGCCGAATGGCCTCTTTCTGTGCTGTAGGATTCTATGAACCATGCAATGCTTCATCCTCAGGCAAAACAAAAACTTTTGGGGAAAAACGTCTCCAATTCAATAATTTTCTGTTTTGTGGAATCCACTCATTTTCAATATCTGGCGTTATGCAATGTTTCCCTTACGTGCTGATTCTTTGGAAGCCAAAAGCAAAGCTTGAGACACATCTGTAATAAAAGTCAGGTTTTGGTGAACAAAGTTTTAAAACAGCAGATACGTTCTGCCTTCTGGAACCCTGCCAACACTGCTATTAAAGTTCTAATACGCACACGGAGAAGTAGACATCTTGTGCAATATAAACTGTGTTGGTATTCAACCTGAGAGCATATTAATTCTCAGACTGTTAGCAAGTCTCTGTTTAGGATGTTGGATACCACTCGGTAGGTCCTTGCAGTTTTAAGTAAGCTTGACTCAATGTTTTTATCAACTATAAGAGCACTAGATTGACCCTTAAGTGTGGGCCTTGTGTTCTCTTATATAATTGTTTGGGAGGTACTGTACTCAGTGCCACTTAACCCTCTACGTGCCAAACCCATATGCTGCAGTCTTTGGCAATGATCATCTCCATGTGCTGGAGGTTTCAATATAACTTTTTAACTCACTGAATCGAACACTATTTTACTAATAAAACTGCTTGAATGTCAGGAATGGTTTCATTGGGGCACTATTAATGTAAGCCTAGAGACAAACTGAAAACACATTTATAAATAAAAATCATTGAAACTAGTTCTGCCCAAAATGTGTCTGTTCCATCTTTGACTTCGATTTTGTGTTTCTGTCTAACCTTCTTTATACTTTAGTACACTCTAAAGTTATATTTTGGACTCTTGACTTACAATTCCGTCTTGTCCCATCATCCATTCTCAAGGTGGGAAAAAGAGATGGGACAGAGGTTTTTTTTTTATTATCTCATAGGATGTGGGTGTCGCTGGCTAGAACAGCATTTATTCCCCACGCAGTGATGAGCACATTCTTGAACCTCTAACAGTCCATATGCTGTAGGTAAACACACAGTCCTGTTAGGAGGGGACTTCCAGGATTTTGACCCAGCGACAACGAATGAACCATGATATCGTTCCAATTCAGGTTGGTGCGTGACTTGAAAGGGAACTTGCAAGTGGTGGTCCCATGCACCTCTGCCCTGGTTCTCATCCTACAAGGTGGTAGTGATCGTGAGTTTGGAAGGTGCTGTCAAAGGAGTTTTGGCGCGTTGTTACAGTGCAATCTGTGTATAATACACACATGTACCACTGTGCATCGATGGTGGAGGGAATAAATGCTTATGTTGGTGTATGGGCTGCTTTGTCCTGGATGATGTTGATCTCCTTGAGTGTTGAAGCTGTAGTCATCCAAGAAAGTGGGGGGTGTATTCCGTTACACTCTTGACTTGTACGGGCAGGCTTTGGGGAGTCAGGAGGTGAGTTACTGTAGAATTTCCAACCTCTGGCCAGCTGTCAAAGATCTTTGTTAACTAATTAGAAGACTAAAAAAAGCAAAGACCCAGATTCAACCAGGCAAATATGAAAATATTTTAACAAAGTCAGATCATGATGAGGCTGTTCGTGAATGAATAAACTCAACCCAAAAGAGGACAAGTACTCTCAATTGAGCAAAGGCTTCCATGATGCATTAAGACATTCAATAATATTTTGTGATTAGGCCACAATATTCTTTATAATTTAAAAAATGAGCTGGTCAGGTCATGCTGTTTGGCTAAGTGTTTTTTAAAAACTAAGTTTATTCAATGAGATATTAACATAGGCTATTGTCACGGCACGGTGGCACAGTGGTTAGCACTGCTGCCTCACAGCACCTAGCACTGCTGCCTCACAGCACCAGGCACCCGGATTTGATTCCCATCTTGGGTCACTGTGTGGGGTTTGCACAATCTACCCGTGTCTGTGTGGGTTTCCTCTGGGTGCTCTGGTTTCCTCCCATGCTCCAAAGATGTGCGGGTTAGGTGGATTGGCCATGCTAAATTGCCTTTCAGTGTTAGGGGGACTAGCTAGGTTAATGCATGGAGTTATGGGTATAGGGCCTAGGTGGGATTGTGGTTGGTGCAGATTTGATGGACCAAATGGCCTCCCACTTCACTGTAGGATTCTATGATTCCATCTGCCAACAGCATGGGCAGAGGCATTAGGAAGAACCAGAAATTATCCCAGTTGAGTGTTCAAAGAATGATCTTCCCAATGTACATTTTTAAAAATCTTTCATGGGACATGGGTGTTGCTGGCTGGGCTGGCATTTATTGCCCATCCCTAATTGCCCTTGAGGCACATTTAAGAGTCAACCACATTTCTGTGGATCAGGAATCACATGTAGGCCAGACCAGGTAAGGATGGTAGATTTCCTTCCCTAAAGGACATTAGTGAACCAGTTGGATCCAAATGGATTTTTATGATAATTGACAATGGTTTCATGGTCATCATTAGATTTTTAAATCCAGATTTTATCGTCTGCTGTAATGTAATCGAATTTGAGTCCCCAGGCCATTACCCTGGGTCTCTGTACTATTGATCGAGTGCCATGCCACTACTTCACTGCTTCCCTTATGAAGGCAGGTTTCCCTACTCCTCGGATAAATTCCCAGCATTGCCAATCCTAGTCACATCCATTCTGGTTTTGACCGAAGCAGATACATTCGGATTAATCTGGATGATGTAATGTTTAGTCTTGCAGGTAGGGCAACTCCCCAAATTGTCTGACTTGCATTTCTTCAGAGACAGGTGATTTCATTTATCTGCCTACGTTGCGAAGGTATTTCCACAGCAGTCTGCGGTGCATGCCTTTGAAAGGTCAAGCAAAAAAGCCTGAGAATTCATAAGAATAGCTCTGAGTGATGACAGTTTATATTATACACAACTGCCTCTGACTGAAAGATAGCCTTGCCTCCTGTTGCTGGCACACAGAAAAAAAATACTACCTGTTCACAAACTGTTCCATACGAGTAAGGGATTATTTCTGTTTTGCTGGTTGGGGAAATGCATTGCAAGATAATAAACTACATTGCTGGCCTAAAATGTGAAAGCTGAACAATTAAGCAGCTCATTTCCATCCAGAAAAAAAATGACAGTAATACAGAGGTTTCAGAAGATATAAAACCTGAGAACAAGCTTTGAGCAGATTAATGTCATCTGAATTCACTGTTGAGTTCCTATCAATTCCCTGAGTCACTGTATGAAAACAATGACCTACTAACAAAATTCACCCGTGAAGGCTAGTCAGCAAGTTTCCAGATATTCCAATTCATGTAGCTAAAATCAATGTCACCTTTTTAAAATTCTGTCTGAGGACGTGGGAATGCTGATCAGATCTAGCATCCTTCCATATGTAAAAGATAATGAATGGACACACAGAAGAAAAAAATCAATTTCAGATGGAGTGGCACAGTGCATAGCACTGCTCACAGCGCCAGGGACCCGGGTTCGATTCCCGGCTCGGGTCACTGTCTGTGTGGAGTTTGCACATTCTCCCCATGTCTGCGTGGGTTTCCTTTGGGTGCTCCAGTTTCCTCCCACACTCCAAAGATTCGTGAGTTAGATGGATTGACCATGCTAAATTTCCCCTTAGTGTCAGGGGGACTAACTATGGTAAATGTATGGGTTATGGAGATGGGGCCTGGGTGGGATTGTGATTGGTGCAGACTCGATGGGCCAAATGGCCTCCTTCTGCACTGTAAATTCTATGTTCCATAGGCGCATCTTTGCTGATGGCAGAAGAGACCAATACTGGAAAGCTCGGTTTTGACACAAGCGCTACAACATGGAGTTAAAATTGGGGCTGGTACCCTGATCGTGACTCATTCAAACAAATCTTTTCTTACCTAAAAGGGCATTAACCAATTCAACAAGCCTTAGTTCGCTGACAGCATTTTCTGAAAACAGAACATTAAGATAGAACAGTACAGCACAAGATGACTGAAAAAAAACCTTCACAATCCAAACCCTTTACAAAAGAGCACGGTTCTTCTTCTTTAATACCAATCTGTTTTTCTCTAATTGTCCAGTTCTATTTTTAAATATTTCAGACAGTAAGTGCTGATAACATTTATGGGACTGCTGGTTGCAAGATGTGACAGAGCCTGGAAACAATTGGAGAGGAAATCAAATAGGTACTAATCATTTACGTCAAGAAATCAGAGACAGAACTAGGCATCTGCCATTGGCCAGTCCTCTAATGTAAATACACTTCATCTTAGCTTTCTTCACAGACACCACTATTTTAGCTCTCCTGTATCAACATCCTACTCATTTCTTCCTGTAAGTCAAGGGGTGATCTCCCTCCTGAATATCGGCAAAAACATTGATTAGCACAAAACACTTCAATTCTCATTTCAATTGTATTTAATTCAGTTTCCTTCCAACATCTGGCTTGTATCTTATGCACACTGGTGCTTAAATAATACCATCAAATATCACGGTGGATAAACTCAAAGTGAGGTCAGCAGAGATACAGAAAAAAGTGAACCATATTGTAACTCTCTGCAACAGCTTAATTTTTGAAAAGGAACCCCAATGTTTTAACTTCCATTTTAAGTGTCAGACATATAAAAATGAATAACTATCAAATTTTGGCAACCTCATTCTTAGAGTCATAGGATATTACAATACAGGAGGCCATTCAGCCCTGTGCATCCATGCCAGCTCTCTGCAGCTCTCTGCACGAGTATCTCAGCTAGTTCTATTATTGCCTGTAGCCCTGTAAATTTTCTCTCTCCATGTGCTCCTCCAATTTCTTTTTGAAAGCCACAATTGAATCTTCCTCCACCACACTCAGACGGAGTGCATTCCAGAATTTAATCAGGCACCAGATAAAAAGGCTCTCCCCATTTCTGCAATTGGTTCTTTTGACATTCACCTTAAATCAGCGTCCTCTGATTCTCAACCCTTCCCATGGGAATAGCCCTATCTGTCCAGACCCCTCATGATTTTGAACACTTCTATTAAATCTTCTCATAATCATCTCTTCTCCAAGAACAAGGGCTAAATGCAAATGAGGTCTCTCATCCCGAGAACCATTTCTAAAATAGAACATTTTCTGCAGCCTCTCTAAAGTCTAAAGTCCAGTGTCCCCATTACTTCAGTTGAGGCTGAACTCGTGTTTTATATAGGTTCTTCATATCTTCTTTGCTTTCATACTCTATGCCTCTATTCATGTGGGTCCAATATGTCGATGTGATGTAATTAAGTGTGTAGGTGAAGGGAATTAACATACTTTCTGCTTGTGTGTGCTAGTTTGCTTCTCATTTTCAGCCTACACCGCAGACAAGCAGCAATGTGAAAAAGAGAGCCAAATGTGTAAGTCATTCCCTGTCAGTACTTAGCCACTCCATTGACAAATCTCAGTTGTATCTCCTCGTGGTGACACACAGAAACTGGGTTGCTCGTGTTCCCAGGCTAAAGCTCAGGAAGAATTCGAAAGAGGTTTGGCCCCCTGACCTACTGTGTGCAGGCCCATTGGCATGTGGACATACCCTGGCACTCATGAACCAAACTCACAGCTAGAGGCAAATAATAGCTCCACTGTCTTAAAGATGCCTCAAGAAAGTGGAAGGCTAAGGGGCAATCTAACGTGGAACACAAAACATGTCATCTTTCCGATGACTCCTGCAATCAAACTGGTGTGAAGGGTAGTGTCTTGCATTCCTTTGAATTCAAAGGGAGCAATTGAGTGTTTGCGGGGGTGGGGGGGGGCGGGAACCGAGTTTTGGACAGCCCAGGGACTCCATAAATCTTGTCTCGACTTGTGCCTTAGAGAGGACTCTCCAGTCTTACTGCAGAGCATTAACTGATGTCTCCCGCATTGTACTGTGAGTGATAAGCCCAGTTTAACTGCCGTAGAAAACAGGTGCTGCCAGCTGCCTCCAAGAGTTAGTGGGTCCATTGGGTGGACTTTTCCCACCCCGCCCGCCACGGGAATCGTAGCGGGTGGGACACGGATCATGCAAAGGTCTGTTGACCTCAGGCAGGATTTCCCAGTCTTGGGGGCGAGAGCAGCCAGAAAATCCCACCCATTGTCTCATTGGTCAGATACTGCCCATCTCAAGTTGGGCTCCCCCTGACTAGTAAGGTGCTGACCCACAATCATTCGCTTCAATGGCTGTCTGGACAAAATCCATTCTACCAGACAAACAAACATTGAGGATATCAATTCTTCATTGGTAAACTGGAATGTTAGAATGGCATGGTGGCACAGTGACATATTTTGTATATGTGTGTGTAAAATGTTACATTCATAGTGCTTTAAAACATGTACTCTGTGCTTCAGCTCAGAGCTGAAAGCTCTTTCTACAGTTTGCTTACTTTTCTCTGAGTTCAGACCCAGGCTTATCCAGCCAAGCACACGAGCATCAATAGGGAACAGACTCACATAATCAAACACAGAAAAATTGAACTCTATGCAAGTATGACAGACAACTTGCAGCTGGCTGACAACATGCATAAGACAACTATTATCAACATTGAACACGATAGGCCAAACATTGACATATAGCGTAAATTCGCCATAGTCCCAGATGACCATAGGCTGCTCTCCCCTTTGAAGGGGGGAGCTGACTGGTGGTGATTTAACTTGAGGATCACCACACCTCAGGGGACGGGCAAGGTTGAGAAGGTGGGGCCTTCATGAATAATCTCAGCCAGTACAAGAATTGAACCCGCGCTGCTGGCTTCGCTCTGTATCACTAACCAGTGCCCAGCCAACTGAGCTAAACCGACCCTCAAACATTGACATAGCTTCACTACAAAAGACCAGGCTCGCTGAAAGCAAATCACTGAAAGAAAAACGTTATATAGTCATTTGGTCGGGGACAGATTCAAAGGAAATGCATTAGCAAGTTGTAGGCTTCACTGAAAGGAACGTATTACTATCTGTGAAAGAAACCAACCCTCAATAGTTAGGAATATGTCCTCTCCATCCACCTCTCAATTGAAACAGAGCCAATTAATCTCATGAGTTGCTGTGTGTGTGGAACGCTGCGCTCCACTACAAAGGCGAAGACCAATTCTGTGAGGAACTTGACACTCTATCAGCAGAATCCCCAAGTCAGAATACCTTTGCCTACTGAGGGATTGCAACACAAGAGTGGATGAGGACCATGAAGCATGATGCACCTGCCTTGGACATCATGGCCAGGAAAAGATAAATAAGAATGGATACTTCAGTTTAGCTGCTATCACAAGCTTTCTTCACCATGCTCCTCTCTTCAGAACAAACCACAACATCAAGTATCCTGGGGACCAGCTGGATCTGATCACCGCCAGACACAACTCTCTGGGCAATATTTTCAACACGTGCAGCTACTACAGCACTGATCGTGATACAGATCACTCCCTGCTGTACCACCAGAGTTAGGATGAAGTATTTTCATTTAAAGCAGAAGTGCCATTCCAATATCTTCGCCTTGCTAAGAAGTCCTTCCTCTTGAACATTGATAAGCTGGTCAAAGTGGAGACTTTGCAGGCCATGTATGTATACACTACCGACCCAGAGAAAACCAATGGTTGCACCTCAATTGAACAGACGCTCTGCGGCATTCCCACACAGAAACAAAATGGAACACACTTTGACACAGCATGTACAATGCCGCAGTCTGAACATATGGGAAGCAAGAGTGGGAAAATGCTGATAGGTTCCCCCACTGTGATGGAACCTGTCATTGAAGCTAAGCAGCCTATTCTCATTAATTGTGAAAAATCTGAGCAAGAAAATTCTGAATTGCATTAAGAGCCACTCAAAGCACAGTCCAATGGACAGTTAGACAATACATCAATAACTTCTGCTTACAACCTTGCCAGAGTATCTACATGTCCTTTAACACAAGAAATGTCAGGGGCACGTAAAGGGACCAGAAAGGAAAGAGATCCATCGGCTATGAAAACAGTTTCATCGAAAACAAAAGCAGGGGAGGCTGTCACTGACTGCAATAAATGGTTAGAAAGATGGGTGGAATACCACCTTGAGTTGTCCTCTATGGAGGACACTGTCACCAAGGAAGCTCTAAACATCATAGAAAGCCTGCTTGTCACAGCAGAGCTGGGTATTGAACCCATATTGGAGGAGCTTAGCAAAGTGTTTTGCTCACTTGCCATGGGCAAAGCTCCAGGTCCTGATCCAATGCTGCCTGAACTGATCAAGCATGGGAAACTGATACGGCTGTAGCATCTGTCTATCTCTGCTAGAGTGAAGGGGGCAGTGCCACGGGATAGCCTAATGCAATGATTGAACAAGCAAGGTGACCGCAGTAATCTTAACTGAGATATCACCTTACTGAGCATCGTGGAGAAAAGTATTTGCTCAGGTTAAACTTGTTAGACTGCAGAGTCAGGCTGAATGCATTTATCCCAAATTCCAATGTGATTTCAGAATTGGAAGATCTGCAATTGACATGATCTTCTCTGTCTGGTGGCTGCAAGAGAAAAGCCCTGAATGAAGGACAACACAATATATTTTCTTCACTGATCTCAACAAGACACTGGCCATGTGAGCATTAACCGTCTATTTAAGTTGCTGGAGAAAATTGGCTGTCATTTGTTAAGTGACAACATGCAGGTAAGGTTGTGGAACCTTTTGAGATACACAGTGAAATCATACAGGGTTGTCCTGTGGCATTGATACTCTGGCATATTTTTTCTTTACTGCTGTCATATACTCTCAGGTTATTTAAATAGGGTGTGTACTTCCAAATCAGAGCTGATGGAAAGTTGTTCAGCTCTGCTTGCCTGAGATCCAAGACAAAGATGCACTGCAAGTCCTCAAAAGAGTTGTTCCACGCTGACTATGCATTCCATACCAAGGAACACCTGCAGCAGCAAATGGACAGACTCTTTTATGCAGTAAAGAGTTTGGTTTGATCATCAGCACCAGGAAGGCAAATGCCATGATCCAAAATGTTGCCATTCCACCACCTATCAGCACTGACAAGGTGCCACTGGAGGTTGTTGATAGCTTCACATGTCAAGGCTCTACAATCACCAGCAATCTGTCACCTAATGCTGAAATCAAGAAACTCATTGCAAAAGCTGTTGTGTGTATGTAGGGTAAGAGAGTGTGGAGCAACAGCAACCTGAGTGAAGACACCAAACTGTCAGTCTACCAAGCCTGTGTCCTCAGCGTACCTCTATGCAGGGATAAGATCTGGACAACATATGCTGGGAAGCATAAAAAAGGTTGAACACCTTCTACCGTCACTGTCTCAGACATATCCTCAGCATCTTTGGCAGGACAATGCCACCAACACAAGAGGTCTTGGAGCATGCCAATTCCATTAGTATACACACCTTGCTAAGACACTAATCTTGATGCTGGCTCAGCCACTTTCATCAAATGGATGACTACTGTATACCCTAAGGCCTTCTGTATGGTGAATGGGTTCACAACCTCCTGGGCATAAAGGACATCTGCGAGTGAGGTGTGAAGATCATGGTCATTGACACTGACAGCTGGGTGACAGTTCTCATGACCACGAGCTCTGGAAACTGACTGGAGGGGCATTGGAAGAGGTGAGTATAAACAAAAAGCTCAGTTGGTCGAGCAGCGGGCTCAGAGAATCCTGCACCTTCCCCATTCACTGTCTTCCTAACCATGGTTAGCATTGCTGCCTCACAGTGCCAGGGACCTGGGTTCGAGTCCCAGCTTGGGTCACTGTCTGTGTGGAGTCTGCAGGTTCTCCCCATGTCTGCGTGGGTTTCCTCCGGGTGCCCCGGTTTCCTCTCACAGTTCAAAAGACATGCTGGGTAAGTGCATTGGCCATGCTAAATTCTCCCTCAGTGTACCTCAGCAGGCGCTGGAGTGTGGCAACTAGGGGATTTTCACAGTAACTTCACTGCAGTGTTAATGTAAGCCTATTTGTAACACTAATAAATAAACTTTAAAGCTTTAAACTTTCCTCTGCAGCAAATGCGGCAGAGACAGCCACCCCAGAGTGGGGCTCCTCAGCCACACCAGGGAATGTTTAACCCAGTGTTGATCACCACCATACAACCATTGTCTTACGAGATGGACGGTGGCCACCTCTATTCATAAAGCCCAGGACCCTGAATGCTTTTTTAAACACTTGCTCAATCTGCCCCCTGACAACTTCAACAATTTGTGCACTCAGCTCCAAGCCTTTCTGTTTCTGCAGCCCATTTATAATTGTATCCTTTATTTCATATTGTTACCCCACATTCCTCTTTCCAAAATGTATCACTTTGCACTTCTCTGCATTAAATTTCATGCGTTAGTGATTTGTTTTGAAACAGATTCTTAAACAAGAATGAGAGTGATAACTGATGCTAGACTATAAAGAGGTGTGATGTACACAGACTTCAGAGCATAAAGTGAAATTGGCAAGTTATAAATACTCTCATTGTGTCTGTGGAACAAAATTGCAGTAACCAACCAAAACACACAGAAATCTAATTTTATTTTTTCCAGATGTCAGTGTAGTCTACAGAAAAATTCCATCATACTGCATTTATATTATCTGACTTTTTTTTCCCTACAACAATATTTATGACAAAGACCATTTTGTATGCTCCAAACATCCAGTGGGGAATTTCTGTCAAAATTTGCTGGAAAACCATTTAGAATATTCCACAGTGAGCATAGAGATGAATGGGAAATAGGACATGTACATTTGTGGTCAGTGATCTGTATCTAAACATGTATAGGTCTCCAAATTACAACAAAATGAAACTCAACCATGAGAACTTAAAAATGCAACAATTTGATTAATTTGACATGTCCCAATTGAAAAGCAAGAACCAAAATTTACAAGATGCACTGCAAGAAGTCACCAAGGCTCTGAAGACAGTACCTTCCAAACCCCTGTCCGCTATCATCTAGAAGGACAAAGGCAGCAGGCACATGGGAGCATCATCACCTGGAAGTTCTACTCAAAGCCACTAACTATAACTTTGCTTCACTGGTCAAAGGGTCAAAATTCTGGAATTCCCTCCCTAACCGCACTGAGTGTGTACCTACATCACATGGATTGCAGTGGTTCAAGAAGGCAGCTCACCAGCATCTTTTCAAGGCCAATTAGGGGTGAGCAATAAATGCTACCCTAGCCAGCAACACCCACATCCCTTGAATGAATACAAAAAAATGAATCTTTATCCAGTTACAGCCACTTGTTTGGATAAGTATTTCTGTAAGTTACTTGTACGCAAGCATTATCATTATCCAAGTTGATCAATTTAATGCGAAGTACGTTTCATGAATCTCTCCATATTGTATGGCAATTATCAACAAGTTCATCCCCTTAATTGAAATTCCTTAATACTGTACGTTAATAATGGAATATAAACAAGCTGATGTATTGAAGTGACATAATTTTAAGTGTTTGAGCTTTGAAACTCTGATAATCAGGATTATTTATAATCTACGTGTTTGGATCAGAATTGCGTTTGAAAAGATATTTTTCAGATATTGTGAGACAACGTTTACCTTCTAAAAAAAAAACAAACTTTGATGTTTTGAAGTGACAATCGCACTTCAACATCCAAGAGATTCTGCCCGACTCTTCTCCAAAAAGCACTTGCCCAGATTAGTTGGGATGAATGTATTTGCCTCAGCAGCAGATCCAGCATCTGCAAAGCGAGACAGATCAGCAGCTGAAGAGATTTATTCCTGGGAGCTGAGCCGCCTCCACATCAGGAGCGTGTCTCTAATTTAATGCGATAGAAAGAGGGAGAGCCTTAGGCTACTTCATCACTTAGAAAAGAAAATTCATTTAATGTGACCAAAAAGACTCATCTAAAATGATACAAATTGTGTGGAAGCGTGCTTATAATTACAAGGGAGTAAATATTAACAGCCCTCTTCCCTGCTCCACAACAAACAGGAAGTGTCTAGGGGGGTCTTGAAGACTTTTATACACAGTGCCCACAAAATATATCACTTAATGCCTTTTATTGGATATCATGCTGCTTGTGAAAAGGCAGGGACACTTTGGGAAAGTCATTTGAACATTAATTAAGTGCAATTGGGAGCACAATTTAAAATGCAAACTGCAGCTGGTCATGTTTTCCAGGGGACTGGCAGGATGAGGAAGGGGAGCTGCCAGATCCCTAAGGTTAAGTGCCTTTTCCAGCTCACCCCAGGTGGACTCCGTCCTGCTGACTGTAGCCTCTCTCTCGCCTGCCAAGGTGGACAATCTTCCTCGCCCACCCTGCCAGAGACCATCCTCAATGGTGGCTTCCTACTGCAGATTCTCTCTGCCAGCCACTGGCCTGGTGCCAATCTGGCCAGCTGCAGTTTGAAAACAGATACAAAACAAAAATTTATTATGTTGCCAGCTCCTTCAGTCTCCCCACACTCTCCCGGCAAATACCGAGTCAAGATCTTTCTCACTTCAATATGAAGTCAATATAAAACTAATATTAAGGGCAGCACGGTGGCACAATGGATAGCACTACACTATCCTTACAGCGCCAAGGACCCAGGTTCAATTCTGGCCTTGGGTGATTGTTTGTCTGGATTTCGTTCTCCTTGTGTCTGCGTGGGTTTCCTCCAAGTGCTCCCTCCCACAGTCCAAAGGTGTGTAGGTTCGGTGGATTGGCCATGCTAAATTGTCCCTCAAGTGTCCCAAGATGTGTAGGTTAGGGGGATTAGTGGAGTAAATACTTGGCTCTACAGGGATAGGGCCTGGGTGGGTCTGCACCCACTGTTGGAAATTGGGTGCAGACCCAATGGGCTGAATGGCCTCCTTCTGCACTGTAGAGATTCTATGAAGTTTGGAAGTTTCCTTCTGAATTATGCAATCTTGGAAAATGCCAGATTGGATCATCCTTTCATGATTTCAGCTGGAATTGTGATGTAGCAATAGGTCACTGCAGCCTTATACTAGGAAAGATGTGGAGGGAAAAAAGATTCAGCTTTGTATGGATTTTTCTGGAGTGCGTCATCAGTGCCCCGTTAGATTTGTTCACTGAGCCATCAGCTCGTAATATTTCCACACTGCACACAACCCAAAGTGCAAACTAATAACATAGCAGGAACATCTGGAATCTTGGTGAATGCTGGGACCAATAGTCCATCCCCTTAACCAATTACATTTAAGGATTGAGAAAGAAACAGGAACAAGAGAAGGTTGAATAACAGTGAAATCAGAAACAAAAAGAGATAGAGAAAGTGAAAGAAATATTGGATTAGGAAAGAAAGAGGAAATGATGGGCTGGAGAAACTGAGTGGCAATGAGGGATTATTTTATTTATCCAAGGGATGTGGGCTTGGCTGTCTAGGCCAGCATTTATTACCCGTCTCTAATTGCTCGAGAAAGTGGTGGTGAGCTGCCTTCTTGAACCGCTGCAGTCCATGTGGTGCAGGTACACCCACAGTGCTGTTATGGAGGGAGTTCCAGGATTTTGACCGAGGAACAGCGAAGAAATGGTGATATATTTCCAAGTCAGGATGGTGAGTGATTGGAGGGGAACTTCCAGGCGATGGCATTCCCATGAATCTGTTGCTGTGGTCCATCTACATTGTCGTGGCCGTGGGTTTGGAAGGAGCCTTGGTGAGTTCCTACTGTGCATTTGTACCACACTCTGCTGCTGGGCATTGGTGTTGGAGGAAGTGAATGTATCCTGGAAGGGGGCCCATCTTCCGGCCACAGAATGTTCCAGAAGATACATCTTAATTCTCAGGAGGGCCATCTTCTAGTCTCAGAGTTCTCCCAGAGGTCTAGTTTCATTTTCAGGAGGCCTACCTTCTTTCTTCAATAGTAGGGTAGTGATGTTGGGCACCTTTTCAATATGGCACCCGGTCACAATGGCAGACTATGTGCCATCCAGGCCTAGGCCTTCACTGAATATGGTGTAAAATACCATAATTAATGAGGTTGGGGCTGGAAGATTTGTTGTGTTTTCCTGCTGACCATTGCAACAGGGAACAATGATTATTGGTGTTTCAGGATCCAGGATTGCAAGCAGCCTCCATCCTGACCTCCAGAGCCAGCCCTAGGAATTGTTTAGATGAGCCCCAGCATCTGCACGCCATGTTGTTCTGAACGAGTTTCACTTTGGTGTCTTTTCCTACCTGCATCACGGGGCTGGGGGTGTCAGGCCTTTATTTGCATCCCATTAACGGGATCCAAGTGATGTTCACACTAGCCTCTGGTGGATTTTCCAACGCATGGTGGGCACCAGCGGAAGATGCTACGGTAAATTCATGCTGACCTGTAACAGATTTCTGGGCGTCCCATCATATTCTCTCATCATTCCTGCCATCAAACACGGCAGTGGGGACTTGGGAGAATTCCACCCATAGAGTATTTCCATCTTGCCCCAACTCTTTTAATTGAACCAATCAAGCTAAATTAAGTAAACTGAGGGACAAAGCAAGAAGGGCAACCTAATAAAGGGGAATCACCCAAAATAAAAACAAGCATAAATTAAACTTAAAACGTCAAATCAAAAGGTGATTAAAAGGGGTCACTAACACACTCCAATACCTGTGGTGCTCAATATGCGTGGAAGACTTCAATGGTGCCTGTGGATACCATATGTTCCCTCTTCAGGGAGCTGCCAGTTGTCCTCCTCACCCCCAAGTTGCAGCACAATTTCCCATTAGTAATAGTGAGCACCATTAAACCATCTACGTCTTTGTCAGCAAAATCTAAACATTTGTTTCAACTCATAATCTTTCTCCAGTGACAGCTCCTCAACTGGACACCCTCAATAGTTTAGTAGTCTGTTGGCATTCATCATGTAAGGTAGGTGCCCCGGTAAAGAATGATCATTTGTATCAGAGTAGCCCTCACCCTAGATGCTATTGCCATAGAATAATTTAATGTCTTCGGGGGAAGACGGTCGATGTTTAAAAAAATTAGAACACCTGTGCAGGTTGAATTGAAATTGGCTGATACATTAGAAAACCCTCTGCGAAAGAGATTACACTTTTCCAATTCCCACAGTAACTGAGTATGAATAGTTGGGGATGACAACATATGTTTAGATTGGTCGTAGCAATGTAGCCCATGAGCTTGTACTGGCTGAGCCAGTAATTTGGCTTCCCTTGGCATTAGGAAATTCTGCTTTAATTCAAGGGTAGCCATGATGTGGAGATGCCGGTGTTGGACTGGGATAAACACAGTAAGTAGTCTCACAACACCAGGCTAAAGTCCAACAGGTTTATTTGGTAGCAAAAGTCACAAGCTTTCGAAGCGCTGCTTCTTCATCAGGTGAGTGGGATTTCAGTTCACAAACAGGGCATACAAAGACACAAACTCAATTTACAAAATAATGGTTGGAATGTGAGTCTTTACAGGTAATCAAGTCTTAAAGGTACAAACAATGTGAGTGGAGAGAGGGTTAAGCCCAGGTTAAAGAGATGTGTATTGTCTCCAGACAGGTCAGTTAGTGAGATTTTGCAAGTCGTGGGGGTTACAGATAGTGTGACATGAACCCAAGATCCCGGTTGAGGCCATCCTCATGTGTGTGGAACTTGGCTATCAGTCTCTGCTCAGCGATTCTGCGCTGTCGTATGTCGTGAAGGCCGCCTTGGAGTACGCTTACCTGAAGATCAGAGGCCGAATGCCCGTGACCGCTGAAGTGTTCCCCAACAGGAAGAGAACACTCTTGCCTGGTGATTGTCGAGCGGTGTTCACTCATCCATTGTCGTAGCGTCTGCATGGTCTCCCCAATGTACCATGCCTCGGGACATCCTTTCCTGCAGCGTATCAGGTAGACAACGTTGGCCGAGTTGCAAGTGTATGTACTGTGTAGCTGGTGGATGGCGTTCTCACATGAGGCATGGTACATTGGGGAGACTATGCAGACGCTATGACAATGGATGAATGAATACCGCTCGACAATCACCAGGCAAGAGTGTTCTCTTCCTGTTGGGGAACACTTCAGCGGTCACGGGCATTCGGCCTCTGATCTTCAGGTAAGCGTTCTCCAAGGCGGCCTTCACGACACACAGTGCAGAGTCACTGAGCAGAGACTGATAGCCAAGTTCCGCACACATGAGGACGGCCTCAAACGGGATCTTGGGTTCATGTCACACTATCTGTAACCCCCACAACTTGACTGGCTTGCAAAATCTCATTAACTGTCCTGGCTGGAGACAATACACATCTCTTTAACCTGGGCTTAACCCTCTCTCCACTCACACTGTCTGTACCTTTAAGACTTGATTACCTGTAAAGACTTGCATTCCAACCATTATTTTGTAAATTGAGTTTGTGTCTTTATATGCCCTGTTTGTGAACTGAAATCCCACTCACCTGATGAAGAAGCAGCGCTTTGAAAGCTTGTGGCTTTTGCTACCAAATAAACTTGTTGGACTTTAGCCTGGTGTTGTGAGACTTCTTACTTAATTCAAGGGGCCAGAGACTTACATTCTAAAACAGCCTGGAGGACCAGGTTTATGGGAAGAACGGATCTCTTTCTGCAACAGTTGCTTCTTTGATACCTTCAGCACTAGTATATGACTGTCAAATCTTGGGGCATAAATTCAGACGGGAGTTCTCTTGCAATGAATAGCATTGTTGATGGTATAAACATATTTTTACAATTTATCATTGCCTGCCACTCCCATCAGTTGGAAAGGGTTTGGCAAAAATGACAGATGTGCATAAAACTTAATTTGAAAGCGATTAACCTAAAAAGACTTGCCAACAAGTTTTGAAACTTACTACGAACAAACAAATCGATCACATTTCCTGGAATTACCATAAGGTTATTTTAGTATTGAACATGCAAATGCCACGGTTAGCCCAATGTTTTAAATAGTGCACTGGAATCCCTGTTTCTTAATTACCAACAGCAATGAAGAACAGGCAAACTGAAACTGCCCCTCATATTGGGCTAGTGGGTTACCAGCTCCTCGTGTCAGTTTTGCACCGCCAAGGCAACCCCACAGTAATATGCCAGATTCACTGAGACACATGGCCAGCAGGATCCCCTATTCTTAATAAAACTGAACAATGGGTGCCAAACGGTCTTGGCACTCCAGTAAACCCAATGTAGAAACAGCTTGCACCTTGCAGTGTATTGCAAGGCCTTAGCGTGTTGTTACACTGCCCTCTCAGCTGCCATCTGTTGGGGAGGTGTAAAGAAAGTTAGCTCAGTAATAGCTGTCTGCTGTGAGTCCACATGTTAATCTTTACCCAGCGCAATACACAACAGAAAGATCATGACAAGAATAGGGTAGAATTCAATTTTACATTTCATTTGAGAAATTAAGGACTGAAAACGTCTAAAGTTGATTTTGGGTCATTTGAAAGATTGCTCCAGGTGCACGTTGAATTCGGGTAGAGTCAGCACATTACTTACTTTTTTTTAATGGCACTGAAGGTATATTTGGGGACAAGGGGGGAATTTAAATCTAACACGGAGGACTGGTGCAATTACCAATAAAGGTCACACCTTTGGCTGAAAGGAAATAAAATAAGAGATGAAGATAATTAAATAAATATTTTCCTCACCATGATGGAACCAGGTGCAGCTCACCAATGAGACACTGGTACTAGGGACTATCGTGACATTAATGTGATTGTGGACTTGTGTTACAGTACGTCTACAATTGAGGTTGCATTCCGTGAAAGGAAGCAATTGCAAAGTGAGACTGTTGCAGATCACAAAGAACAGAACAGTACAGGAACAGTCCCTTCGGCCCACCAAGCCTGCACCGACACATGCTGCCTTCGCAAACTAAAGACCTTTTGTCTCTACGCAATTTGTCTCCTGCTGTTCCCTGCCTATTCATGTATCTATCAAGATGCCTCTTAAATGTTGCTATTGTATCTGCTTCTACCACCTCCTCTGGCAGCGCATTCCAGGCACTTGCCACCCTCTGTGTAAAAAACTTACCTCTCACGTCTCCTTTATACTTTCTCCCTTTTAATCTTAAATCTATGTCCCCCAGCAATTAATATTATGCCCTGGGAAAAAGGATCCAACTATCCATGCTTATCATAATTTTGTAAACTTCCATCAGGTCTCCCCTCAACCTCCGATGTTCAAAGGAAAACAAACCAAGTTTGTCTAATCTCTCCTCATAGCTAATACCCTCCAAACCAGGCAACCTCCTGGTAAACCTTTTCTGTATCCTCTTCAAAAGCTTCCACATCCTTCTGGTATTGTGGTGACCAGAACTGTATGCAATATTCCATTCTTGAATTAAAGAAACTAGTTTGTCACTGTCGGTATGGTACAAACTTAGAAATCAACTCAGAGACATGTTCGTAGCAAGCCTAAAGAGCAATAAAATCCAGGCTAATCTTTTGGTGCAAAGGCAATAAGCTGACATGAAAGAGGGCCTGTAATGCAGCCAGAACCATGGAAATGGCAGAGGTAGTTGCAAATTGCAACAAGTTTACCAGATTTCAGTGAAATTTTTGGGATGATAAGGAGAAGGTTGTCATTGGAGGAGTTATTGTAAAGAGACAATGAGGTGCATTAGCATATCTAGTGAAGATTGGAGAGAGACTCCATGTCATGTCATTTGCCTGAAAGAAGAAATCTGACAAGAGAAAAGGAGCAGGGAAACTCTCCCATAATCCAAATTCCTCCGACAGTCCAAAAAGTGAAAGGCAGAAAAAAAAGAAAGTCATAAAAGGAACTGAATGTTTGCCAGTATCACAGAATCCAGCTGGAGCAAAGTAAGTCAGGGGTTTTGATGAAGACAAATTAATTAAAGTCAGTCTCAACCATTAAGTGGAGTTGCCAGTTAAAGTCCAAATTCTGGGTTGACACAGTCAGAGATGTTGAGAGGATTAATTGAAAGTTTGCCGAAAGGAAAAAGAAATAAGTTGGGTTTTTTTCATTACTTTTTGGCAAATTATATTTTTGTTAAAATATATACTGGTGCCATTACTCTGGAAGTATTAATATTATTATTTTGTTTGTGATCCCAGTAGAAACAAATAAACGACCCAACCTGTGAAGTTTTCATGTTGGTTTTGTCATATTGTATTCTGGGAAATTACACATGTGTACCATTTCACGTTTTAATGTACAAGTTGGTTTTTTTTTTCTTATGTACAGAGAGAGTGTAGTATATTGTAAAATCTGAACATTTTGTTATATTCTCCTCGCTGCTATTCTCCTGTTGAGGAGGTATAAATAAAGTTACTGCAGTAACAGCTTCCTGCTGTGACTACATGTTAATTTTTTCTCCGAGCAATGCACAGCACTTCCTTGCTTACTGAGCTGTGTTCATACTGATTCTACGGGGAATGGGAATAACTGGACAGCTTTATCAGAGAGTATAGGCACGATGGGCCAAATGGCCTCCTTCTGTGCACTAACACTCTGATATTGCAGTGCCTCCTTGTTGCCAGGTCTGCAATACCAGTTGCAGCCCCGATATTGAAAATATTGCACCATTTATATTGCAGCTTGTTTCCGCATTAGCCAATGCCCAACGTTTTCAATTTTCAAACAGCATCTATTTTCACTGCCTAGAAAATTACTGAGTACTTTTGAACCATTTTCTGATTCATCCAGAAACCATCTTGCATTAATTTAGTTTGGATTTCTGAATCGTTAAAGTATTGCAGGACATATGGCTCATAGGGCCATAGAATCCCAACAGTGCGGAAGGAAGCAATTCAGTCCATCCTTCGTCTGCACCAACTGTCTTAAGAGCAACTCACCCAGGTTCACCCTCGTGCCCTATCCCCATAACCCTGTGCACTTATCCTGGCTAATCCACCTAACATGGACTGTGGGAGGAAACCGGAGCACCCGGAGGAAACCCACACAGACACAAGTTTCAAGTGCATTCAAACTAAGTGCAGATGTTAATTTTATTACATTATTTGGATGAGTAGTATGATAAGCTTTACATAAGGAACTCTAGTCGCTCATGACTATTTACTAAACATCCTGAATGAAATGGAAGAGAAGTGATGGGGCTATAGACAAATTGAGAACAGGTTACACCACATAAGCAGCAGGAGCAATATGCACAGAAATTTAAAATGGGGGCCATAGTTTGTATTAGTACTAGCAAAGGTTTAATTCATGGTACTTCAAAGGCTTTTTGAGTGCGACTTCCAAAGTGCAACAGCTAAAATGTGCTGGGGAGTTATGTGGCACTTACAGGAAATTTATGCTCTACACAACATATTTAATATAAATTAAACTCAGCAATATACCTGCCTGGTAAAGAAATAGAAACAAAGCTTCCTGTTTAGTATTTCCCCTTGAGCTCTGCGGTCGAGAGAAATTATGAAATTCCATAATATTCCACCAGGACAATAATGCTGATAATCTTTTTAAAAGATACATTTTTAACACAGCTTTGCAAGATCTTTAGCACCCTCTGCTGCTCAAACTGCAGTTTTGTTGCAATCTATCAACTATAAATATAATGCAAACAATAAATCCTGATCATATTAAACTTCATTTTCCAGCTAATTGTTTAAATGGCATTGCAGTACCTTCTGTGATAAGGATTCAGCTATCGAAGACTGAAAAGCATAATCCAAACCCCAAAAGCTCACCAGATGATTACAACACATCAGCATGAGACTGGGCCACACAAACCAGGGAGGTCCCAAGTTCAAGATCATTAAAGTCTCACTGCTGATAGTGATCTAGTGAATCCTGCTGCAAAGTATGTACGTATGGACAAATAGCTAGCAGCCACTGTCGAGGGACATGCATAATAGATGGGCATGATGCTGTAATCGTGCACATGGAATGCTATTTAAGTAGAAATCAATTACAAGACTTGAAATTAAGAAAGGGGTTTATAAATCTCAAGAGCAAGGCTTTAGCTGCATAAAGCCTTGGTGCTGATTTGAAGTGAACGCAGCAAAACAGTGCTTTATCAGAGTTACATAGTCTGCACTAAGCTATACCAAAATCCAATCTGCATAGTGGTCTCTCCAAATATCTAAAGCAGGTGTCACCTGAACAAATCTGCTTTTAGTGACTGTCATTCTGCTTGGGGTTATAGTGCAGGCAGGTTGAATTGTCACATCAGGTAACCTGTAGCTATGGCAACAGGAGGAGATGGTGGCATAATGGTAACGACACTGGACGAGTAATCCAGAGGTCTGGGCTAATGCTCCAGGTCATGGGTTCAAATCCCTGCACAACAGCTGGTGGAATTTGAATTAAGTTAATAAATCAGAAATTGAAAAACTGGTCAAATGGTGACCATGAAACTATCACTGATTGTCATAAAAATCTCTCTAGTTCACTCATGCCCTTTAGGGAAGGAAACCTGACATCCTTGGCCTACATGTGACTCCACACCCACAGCAATACGATTTACTCAACATCCCTCTGAGATGGTCTAGCAGGCTACTCAGTTCAAGGGCACTTAGGAATGGACAACAAATGCTGGCCTTACCAGTAATGCCCACATCCCAAGGAAACAGGATACGCACTAAATAAAATCACACCACTTTAACCAAATATGTTAATTGACCTACAGCACACTGCTGTGCTCAGTTCTTTCAATAATGCCATCAGCAAAAACCAGCAGACAAAACAAAAAGGAGAGAAAAAACTAAGTCACTTGTGATTCTTTGTAATTGATTTTTTAAAGGCCTGTTGATACATGATTTTTAAGGAATCTAAGAAGTAGTTCTGAGAAAACCGACTCTCACAAGGACATAACCTAATACATTGCAATTTTGTTCCAAAAAATATATAGAGTTGTTCTATTTAAGGAGTTAAAAAGAAAAGCTATTACACAAAGTTCCAAAATATAGAATTTTTCCGGTGCCTAAAAATTCATGTACATATTGTCGAAAGCCAGGTCGATTCAATCAGTTGGCCACATTGGAAGGATATTATTCCATTAGAGATGGCATGGTCACATCAATGAAAGCATCTAATCAGCTCACCTCACAGAAAGGATGGAACAGTAACCTGTGATATTTAATAATCAACTTTAACTTTCTTTCAAAATTTTCTTTCACAGGCAAATCCCATTATGGAATGCACTACAATAGATTTACAATTCTGGCATTTTAGTTAGTTTTCGCTTCCACATTCCAGCATTGATTGTACAAGATAAACCACCAGTAAGCAAATACGCACACTATTTCAACAAAAATTGAAATGCAATTGTGATTTAATGATTGATATGATAGAGAAGCACTTCATATCTGAGCTGTAATTTTCTATGGTTCTATAATTATATCAAATTTTCTCCTTTCCTGGCTATAGTTGGTAGCAACACCAAGTTTTTAACCCAAGTGGGAATACTGTATCACTTAATCCCAAGGGTAAAGACAGCCAAGTCCACTCCTATTTAATGTAACAAAAATGCATGTGCTTTCTGGCAAGTGTCACCAGATGCAAAGCAGTAAGCTTGGAAAGGAGTTCTCCTCCGTGGAGGCTTTGGTCCCAACAACTACCCCACCAACATTAGAAAGCTGAGCACAGACTACTTGTCAAACCAGGACCTCCTGATTATAAGTTACGTACATATTACAACAGACAGGGCTTTCACCCACCAGGGCCATTGCCAAACCTTCTGGGCAGTTCAAATAGTGAGTATTAGAAAGCAGAATTAGCAAGATATGCAAATTATATGACACACAAGTTGATTGCACTTGATAGTAATTGGTGGAATTCAGTCTTCAATCTTATGAACTTTATTCAACCAAATGAATAGAGATCACCAACCACTTCAAGGGTGATAGCAGTTAGGGTTTCCATGTGACCATTTGGTCTATTGGGTCTGTTCCGCCATTCAATGAGATCACGACTGATCTGGTATAATCCTCAACTTCACTTTCCCACCTTAACCCCATAACCCTTGATTTCCTTAGTTGATTTATTATAATCAGTATCTGTTTAACTCAAAAACATAGAAATATAGAAAATAGGGCCCTTTGGCCCTTAGAGCCTGCTCCGCCATTCACTATAATCATGGCTGATCATCCAACTCAGTAGCCTGATCCCACCTTCTCCCCATATCCTATGGTCCCCTTCGCCCCAAGTGAAATGCTATATCTAACTGCTTCTTAAAAACATACAATGTTTTGGGCTCAACTGCTTTCTGTGGTAGTGAATTCCACAGGCTGACCAGTCTCTGGGTGAAGAAATTTCTTCTCATCTTTGTCCTAAACTGTCTACCCCATATCCTCAAACTGTGACCTCTGGTGCTGGACACATCCACCATCGGGAACATCTTTCTTGTATCTTACCCTGCCTAGTTCTGTTAGGATTTATAGGTTTCTATGAGATCCCTCCTCATTCTTTTGAAATCAGTGAATATAATCCTAACTGACTGAATCTCTCCTCATATGTCAGTCCTGCCATCTCAGGAATCAGCCTGGTAAACCTTCACTGCACTCTCTCCAGAGCAAGAACATCCTTCCTCAGAGGAGACCAAACCTGCGCACAATATTCCACGTGTGGCCTCACCAAGGCCCTGTATAATTACATCAAGACATCTCTGCTCCTGTTCACAAATCCTCTTGCTACGAAGGCCAACATACCATTTGCCATTTTTACTGCATGCTGAACCTGCATGCTTACCTTCAGTAACTGGTGTACAAGGTGACCCAGGTCTCATTGCACATTCCCCTCTCCTTAATTTAATTAATCTGTCAATTCTGCCTTGAACATACGTAACGACCCAGTTTCTACAGCTCTCTGCAGTAAAGAATTTCACAGATTCACTATTCTCTGCAAGAAGAAATTCCTCCTCATCTTGGTCTTGAATGGATGACCGTTTACTCTGAGATTCTGCCCTCTGGTCCTAGACTCTCCCATATTTGTTATGATGATGAAAAAAGAATTATGGAATATGGAGACGAAAATATTGAACTCTTTGGACTCCAAAATGTCCCGGTTATCTTCCAAAGGCTGATGGACCCGGTGTGGCAGGATTGTCCAATTGAGCAGTATACCTGGGAAACCTCCTATTGTGCAGCGATACCTGGTAAATCCACATAAGCCCTTTTCCAGAGAGTACAGTCAGCTGACCTAATGGTCAATCTCACAAAGAGCGAGTTCGCTAAATTGACCTTTCTAGGACACCTAGTGATTCAAGGACAGGTGGTGCCCAGGGCTGCCAAGGTACAAGCTGTAGCCCGGTCCCTCATTCCCACCACGGTATGGGAGATCATGAGTGCTTGGGGATGTGTGGGTTCTATTGTAAATTCATGCAAAACTTTAGTACAGTAGCCACCCCACTGACAGACCCACGACAGAAAAAAGCAAAAGTAATATGGACTGTGAAATGCCAGACAGATTTTGAAAAGCTGAAGGTTTTTAATAGGTGCTTACAACCCCAGATTTTAACCAAGCATTTAAAGTAGCCATTGACGCGAGTGACATCGGGGGTGGGAGCTGTTCCCCTACAGAAGGGTGAATTTGGAATGGAGAGATGGACACTGCTCTAAAAAGCTCAACAAGCACAGTGGAGAAGGAAACTTTCAGGTTGTTACAGTTTGAGACATATGTCTAAAATGGGTGCAGAGAAACCATGGTCTATATCGACCACAATCTGTTAACTTTGTGGCAGTGGTTAAAACCCAGAATGCTAGGCTATCCCATTGGAGTTTGTTCATCCAGCCGTACAACTTAAAAATCACTCACATTCCTGGGAAATTGAACATGATTGCAGACACCCTGTCTGTAACTTAAAGAAGCCCAGTTACAACTGAGAAGAGTAGAATTGACCATCGCTAAGAGAATGAATGTATGTGTGTGTGATTTAGAAACATAGAAACACTACATTTGTTGTTTTATAATTTTTTTCTGCCTTTTGTAACTAAATGAGAATGAGTCCCATTTCAGTCTGAGGAAGGGAAGTGTTGTGATGATGGAGGGAAAAAAGCACGGAAGAAATACACGCAAATATTGGACTTTAAAAAACCTGAGCTTTATATTTTAAAATGGACACAAATCCTGAAGATAGCTGAGAATGATCAGTTAGCCATTGATAGAAATAGCTGCAGAAGGTTTCTTTAAGAGACAATGGAACCTCTTCCTGTTTTCAGACAAGGTACTTCTAAAAGCATCCAAAAACTGAATATACCTCCAGTAAAATACAAAGGAACATAATGATGATCAAATCTCAAAGACCCTAGGTGTAATTGCCTAGATGGACTAGTGTATTCTGGGTTTCCAGTTGGAATACACAAAGAGGAAGTTAAAAGCTGTCTGTGTGGTTCTTTATACTGTATCAAAGTGAACAGAATCTCAAAGGAAACATCAAAACAAAATGTGATTAAACAAATGTGGGCTCCTTAGGTAGGTGTGTGTGTGCGCATGCACTCTGTGAGGAAACTCAGCTAGAAACTTTCTACGCTGAAGGTATGTGATACTGTAGCAGCAGCAATGGCCCTGCAGAAAGGGAATGGCCATTTTTTGCAGGAATTTTTAAAAACACTGACCGTGGATGTCAACCAGCAGCAAAAAAAAGGGATCGCAGCTGGAAAAAACTGAAATATTTTTACCAAACCACAAAACACCTGAATTAGGAATCAAATACTCACCTACAAATGCCAACTATATTGAAATCAATTTGTAACAGCCAAATGCTTCAACATCCACTAGTCATAAGTCAAGGACTGTTCTGTATAACGTTATATTTATATTTACTTACTATTGGACTCCATTCTTACTTCTAATCTGTATGAATGCCTTTGGATACCTTTTCCCAATGGGTGGTAAGGTGGCACATGGGCAGCATGGTGGCTAGCACTGCTGCCTTACAGCGCCAGGGACCTGGGTTCGATTCCCGGCTTGGGTCACTGTCTGTGCAGAGTCTACATGTTCTCCCCATGTCTTCATGGATTTCCTCCAGGTGCTCTGGTTTCCTCCCACAGCCTGTAAGACATGCTGGTTAGGTGCATTGGCCACGCTAAATTCCCCCTCAGTGTACCCGAACAGGTGCCAGAGTGTGGCGACTAAGGGATTTTCACAGTAACTGCATTGCAGTGTTAATGTAAACCTACTTGTGGCACTAATAAATAAACTTTAAAAACAATCCATGTATATATTTACTTTTTAGAAGGAGCAAACTTAATCAGACTTGAGTCAAAGAGTAAGTTTACAAGTTACTAAAAAAAGAACTCAAGACACAATAATAAAGAATGCAACACTCTAATCAGATGAGAAGTTAAAAGTCCAGATAAAGGAAAAAATATATATACAAATCAGTCTTCGGCTTGTTTGTAAGCATAGATGGTGGCACATTGCAGCTGTTAATTTGGCTGATTCCAAGAGAGCGGACTCTGGTCGGTTAGCAGTTAGTTTGGAGACACTAGATTCTGCAGAATGGCTGAACAGCTATCTGATTTCCTTTCGTTTGTAGTTTTTGTTAAGCTTTTCCAACAGCAGGAGAGAGAGTGAGAGATTCTTTTTTGCCTGCAAGCTTTTTGCTATGAAGGCCAACATTGCCTGTGTGTCACTGAAGTGGCAAGAATGCATTTCACCAAAACGTATTTATAATTCTATCTACAGAGTAAACTGCAACAACTCGTTAAGGCTGCTATGGCAACAGCTCCAAAACCAGCTACCTCTGCCACCTAGAAAGGCTAGGGCAGCGGGTGAATAGGGACAACATCTCCTCCAAGTTGTACATAATCCTCACATGGACATATCCTGCTTTTCCTTCACTATTAGGTCAAAATCATGGAACACTCTAACTGCAGTTAGATACAGCAGAAACACAGTTTAAACAATGCACTTATTGCAAGTTCCTTCTGTCTCTGTACAATTTAAATTAAACCCGTTCTGTGTCAACAGGTGTCTGGCCAGTAGAGGTGCAATTTCTTGCAAAAAAAAGTTAATAACATTTCTAAATGCACGTGTCAATAAATAATTTCCTCTTCTAAAAAAGTGTTATTGGAATATATCGAATACCTTTCTGTGCTGCGCTTTGTTTCATTGCCATTCCCAAACACAGGTGAGAAAGCAAGTCTTCCCCAGCTGCTTTACCTGACACACAGACGCTCTCGGTTGTTACAGCGCCTGCGCCAGGGGCCCCGGTGCGGCTCGGGAGTTGTAGTCATTTGGGGACATGTTTCTGCTTCTCTCTTGCCCAAGTCCGGCCCGGCTGGACTACAACTTCCAGCGGCCTTCCCGCCGCACCTGTGCCTGTTCCACAGCTGAGGGAGCAAAGCGCACAGGTAACATGGAGGAGCAGACAAAGCATTTTACCCACCCTGAAAAACACAGCCACACTGGACAATCAACCCTCATGAATTTAAAAGCAATCTTAAAAACCCTTAGATTTGATCCAAATAAATCTGCCTTTTAGACGGTCCCTCTGAGTCTTGGATGACTTGCTTCGAAACTGTAAATAAGTTCTCAGGTGACTGCACAATGCACAATCTACAGTCTCTGTCACAAGTGGGCAGATGGTGGTTGGAGAAGTAGGCGAAAGGGGTACCCTGGGTTGCCACGTGCTCCAATGAAACTCAAGGTGTTCAGCTCCTTCCCAGAGGTTTTTCCTCCACTTTGGGCAGTCTTGAGTCAGGGATTCCTAGATGTCAGTGAGGATACTGCACTTTTTCAAGGAGGCTTCGAGAGTGTTCTTGAAATGTATGAAAATTCACCAGGCTAATTCCTGGGACAAGAGGATTGTCCTATAGTCTGGGTCTGTATTCCTTGGAGTTTAGGAATATAAGGTCCTGATGGGGCTTGATAGAGTAGATGGTGAGATATTTTCACGAGTGGGAGAATCTTGAACAAGGGGACATAGCTACAAGATAAAGGGCCATTCATTTAAAACAGGTGCGTAGAAGTTTCTTCTCGTAGAGGGTGGTGAATCTCTGGAATTCTCTACCCCAAAGAGTAGTGGATGTTAAATCATTAGAAGTATTTGATTTGATTTATTATTGTCACATGTATCAGTATACAGTGAAAAGTATTGCTTCTTGCGCGCTATACAGACAAAGCATACCATACATAGAGAAGGAGGGGGTGCAGAATGTAGTGTTACAGTCTTAGCTCGGGTGTAGTGAATGATCAAATTAATACGAGGTAGGTTCATTCAAAAGTCTGACGGCAGCAGGGAAGAAGCTGTTCTTGAGTCGGTTGGTACATGGCCTCAGACTTTTGTATCTTTTTCCCAATGGAAGAGAGAATATCTGGGGTGCATGGGGCCCTTGATTATGCTGCTGCTTTTCCGAGGCAGTGGTAAGTGTAGACAGTGTCAATGGATAGGAGGCTGGTCTGTGTGATGGACTGGACTTCGTTCACGACCCTTTATAGTTTCTTGCAGCCTTGGAAAGAGCAGGAACCATACCAAGCTGTGAATGATGGGGCAGGCATGAAGGGTCTGGTGGCTTAATCCTGCATCTATTTCTTGTGTTGTGTTTCCTCTGCCCTCCTGGGGCTCGCTTGCCTATTGAAGCTCCAAATACAGTGTTTGTTTTGGGAATCTCATGTCAGGCATACGGACGATGTGGCCGTCCTAATGAAGCTGATCGAGCATGGTCAATGCTAGCATTTTAAGGGATGGAAGATGCCTGTGTGGGATTTCATTTAATGTGGGATGGCCGTTGCACACCAACTACCAATCAGGCTTGACAGAGCAAGGCTTTGGCCCAGTGGCAAAGGGATCCAAAATGACTGGAAGCCAGGCTCCACAGTATGGACCTCGAATATAGCACACATACTCCCACTGTCCTAAATTCAAATTAATGCACAAGGAGGTTATACATTCAATTTTTAAGTCTTTTGGATTTCTTCAATCTAGTTGAAATGACAGCTGAAATTTTAAAATTATTATTCTCAAGGTGTCACTAACTAGGTCAATGCTTAGTGTTCATCTCTGGATGCCGAGAGAAGATAATAGTGGGACCTCAGTATAACTACTGCACCCTGTGTGATAAAGGTGTTTCCTCCTGCCTTGCAATTAAAGTGTTCCATGATTTTCACCGAATAATAAAGGAACATGAGTGTATGTCCAAGAGAGGATGGTGCACAACTTGGAGGTGAAGTTGTTCCTATCTACCTACTGCCCTAGCCTTTCTAACTGGCAGAGGTTTTGGATCTGTTACCATAGTAGCCTTGGTGAGTTGTTGCTGTGCGTTCTACAGATCGTACACACTGTAGTCAAGGTGTGTTAATGAATGAGAAAGTGGATGTTTAGTGTGGAGGATGATATTACAAAGAACAAAGAAAATTACAGCACAGGAACAGGCCCTTCGGCCCTCCAAGCCTGCACCGACCATGCTGCCCAACTTAACTAAAACCCCCTACCCTTCCGGGGACCATATCCCTCTATTCCCATCCTATTCATGTATTTGTCAAGACGCCCCTTAAAAGTCACTACCGTATCTGCTTCCACGACCTCCCCTCGCAACGAGTTCCAGGCACCCACGACTCTGTGTAAAAAATCTGCGTCGTATATCTCCTTTAAACCTTGTGCCTTGCACCTTAAACCTATGCCCCCTAGTAATTGACTCTTCCACCCTGGGAAAAAGCTTCTGACTATCCACTCTGTCCATGCCTCTTATAATCTTGTAGACTTCTATCAGGTCGCCCCTCAACCTCCGTCGTTCCTGTGAGAACAAACCAAGTTTCTCCAACCTCTCCTCATAGCTAATGCCCTCCATACCAGGCAACATCCTGGTAAATCTTTTCTGTACCCTCTCCAAAGCCTCCACATTCCTCTGGTAGTGTGGCGATCAGAATTAAACACTATATTCCAAGTGCGGCCTAAGGTTCTATAAAGCTGCAACATGACTTGCCAATTTTTAAACTCAATGCCCCAGCCAATGAAGGCAAGCATGCTGTATGCCTTCTTGACTACCTTCCCTACCTGCATTGCCACTTTCAGTGACCTGTGTACCTGTACACCCAGATACCTTTGCCTACCAATATTCTTAAGCGTTCTGCCATTTACTATATATTTCCTATCTGTATTAGACCTTCCAAAATGCATTACCTCACAAGTGGACCAAGTGGACTGATCTGTGCTTGATGGAGAATCACTAGAGCTTATTACAGTTACACCCATCGAGGCAGTTGGAGAGCATGACACGCCTACAAGATGAAGGCACATAAAATCGCCGGCTCCAATGCACCCCTCCCTGATGAGCTCAATGCATTCTACGCCTGTTTTGTGCAAGAGGTCAGCGAGAGCATGCCCTCCACCCTGGAAGCTCCCTTGGACAGCATGGTAGCACAGTGGTTAGCACTGCTGCTTCACAGCTCCAGGGACCTGGGTTCGATTCCTGGCTCGGGTCCCTGTCTGTGCGGAGTTTGCACATTCTCCCCGTGTCGGCGTGGGTTTCCTTCGTGTGCTCTGGTTTCCTCCCACAGTCCAAAGATGTGCAGGTTAGGTTGAGTGGCCAAGCTAAATTGCCCCTTAGTGTCCCGGGATGCATAGATTAGAAGGATTAGTGGGTAAATATGAGGGTTAAAGAACAAAGAACAAAGAACAGTACAGCACAGGAAACAGGCCCTTCGGCCCTCCAAGCCTGTGCCGCTCCTTGGTCCAACTAGACCAATCGTTTGTATCCCTCCATTCCCAGGCTGCTCATGTGACTATCCAGGTAAGTCTTAAACGATGTCAGCGTGCTTGCCTCCACCACCCTCTGTGTAAAAAACATCCCTCTGATATCTGAGTTATACTTCGCCCCTCTCACCTTGAGCCCGTGGCCCCTCATGATCGTCACCTCCGACCTGGGAAAAAGCTTCCCACTGTTCACCCTATCTATCCCCTTCATAATCTTGTATACCTCTATTAGATCTCCCCTCATTCTCCGTCTTTCCAGGGAGAACAACCCCAGTTTACCCAATCTCTCCTCATAGCTAAGACCCTCCATACCAGGCAACATCCTGGTAAACCTTCTCTGCACTCTCTCTAACGCCTCCACGTCCTTCTGGTAGTGCGGCGACCAGAACTGGACGCAGTACTCCAAATGTGGCCTAACCAGCGTTCTATACAGCTGCATCATCAGACTCCAGCTTTTTATACTCTATACCCCGTCCTATAAAGGCAAGCATACCATATGCCTTCTTCACCACCTTCTCCACCTGTGTTGCCACCTTCAAGGATTTGTGGACTTGCACACCTAGGTCCCTCTGTGTTTCTATACTCCTGATGACTCTGCCATTTATTGTATAACTCCTCCCTACATTATTTCTTCCAAAATGCATCACTTCGCATTTATCCGGATTAAACTCCATCTGCCACCTCTCTGCCCAATTTTCCAGCCTATCTATATCCTGCTGTATTGCCTGACAATGCTCTTCGCTATCCACAAGTCCAGCCATCTTCGTGTCATCCGCAAACTTGCTGATTACACCAGTTACACCTTCTTCCAAATCATTTATATATATCACAAATAGCAGAGGTCCCAGTACAGAGCCCTGCGGAACACCACTGGTCACAGACCTCCAGCCGGAAAAAGACCCTTCGACCACTACCCTCTGTCTCCTATGGCCAAGCCAGTTCTCCACCCATCTAGCCACTTCTCCTTGTATCCCATGAGCCTTAACCTTCTTAACCAACCTGCCATGTGGGACTTTGTCAAATGCCTTACTGAAATCCATATAGACGACATCCACAGCCCTTCCTTCATCAACCGTTTTTGTCACTTCCTCAAAAAACTCCACCAAATTTGTAAGGCACGGCCTCCCTCTTACAAAACCATGCTGTCTGTCACTAATGAGATTGTTCCGTTTTAAATGCACATACATCCTGTCTCTAAGAATCCTCTCCAACAACTTCCCTACCATGGACGTCAAGCTCACCGGCCTATAATTTCCTGGGTTATCCCTGCTACCCTTCTTAAACAACGGGACCACATTCGCTATCCTCCAATCCTCAGGGACCTCACCCGTGTCCAAAGAAGCGACAAAGATTTCCGTCAGAGGCCCAGCAATTTCATCTCTCGTCTCCCTGAGCAGTCGAGGATAGATGCCATCAGGCCCTGGGGCTTTGTCAGTTTTAATGTTCCCTAAAAAACCTAACACTTCCTCTCTTGTAATGGAGATTTTCTCTAACGGGTCAACACCTCCCTCCGAGACACTCCCGGTTAACACGCCCCTCTCCTTCGTGAATACTGATGCAAAGTATTCATTTAGGATCTCCCCTATTCCCTTGGGTTCTAAGCATAATTCCCCTCCTTTGTCCCTGAGAGGTCCGATTATCTCCCTGACAACTCTTTTGTTCCTAAAGTATGAATAGAATGCCTTAGGATTCTCCTTAATCCTGCCTGCCAAGAACATTTCGTGCCCTCTTTTTGCCCTTCTAACTCCCCGTTTGAGTTCTTTCCTACTCTCTCTGTATTCCTCCAGAGCTCCATCTGTTTTCAGTTGCCTGGACTTAATGTACGCCTCCCTTTTCATTTTAATCAGATCCTCAATTTCCCTGGTTATCCACGGCTCTCGAATCCTACCTTTCCTATCTTTCCTTTTTACAGGCACATGCCTATCCTGCAGCCTTATCAATAGTTCCTTAAAAGACTCCCACATGCCAGACGCGGACTTACCCTCGAACATCCTCTCCCAATCAACATCCACCAATTCCTGCCTAATCCGGCTATAGTTAGCCTTCCCCCAATTTAGCACCCTGCCCGTAGGACAGCACTCATCCTTGTCCATTACTATCCTAAAGTTAACAGAGTTGTGGTCACTGTTTGCCACATGTTCCCCTACCGAAACTTTGACGACCTGACCAGGCTCATTTCCCAGAACTAGGTCCAGTATAGCCCCCTCTCTAGTTGGGCTATTTACATACTGTTCCAAAGAACCTTCCAGTACGCATTTTACAAATTCCTCCCCGTCCGGACCCCCAGCTCTAAGCACTTTCCAGTCTGTGCCAGGGAAATTAAAGTCCCCCACTACAACAACCCTATTTTTTCTGCACCTATCCAGAATCTCCTGACTTATCCTTTCCTCCACTTCCCGTGGGCTGTTGGGTGGTCTGTAGTACAGAGGGATTAGCAGGTAAACATGTAGGGATACGGGGATAGGGCCTGGGTGGGATTATTGTCGGTGCAGACTCGATGGGCCGAATGGCCTCTTTCTGCACTGTAGGGTTTCTATGGAAGCCTTGGATGAATCTATATCTGGGGTCACCATTGCAGATGTCAGAGCAGCTTTCATGAAGGTCAATCCACAGATACCCAGACGAGCACTCAGATCCTGCGCGGATCAGCTGGCGGGGGTATCCACAGACATCGTCAACCTCTCTTTACAACAATCTGAGGTCCCTACCTGCTTCAAGAAGACGACCATCATCCTGGTACCTACGAAAAACCCAGCAGCGTGCCTTAATGACTATCGGCCGGTGGCTCTGACATCCATCATTATGAAGTGCTTCGAAAGGCTAGTCATGGCACGAATCAATTCCAGTCTCCTGGACTATCTGGATCCACTACAGTTGTCTACTGCCGCAACAGGTCCACAGCAGACGCCATCTCCCTGGCTCTGCACTCAATCCTGGAACACCTAGATAACAAGGGCACCTATGTCAGACTCCTATTTGTTGACTGCAGCTCAGCCTTCAACATTATTATTCCCACAAAACTCATCTCCAAACTCCGTAGCCTGTGCCTCGGCACCTCTCTCTGCGATTGAATCCTGAACTTCCTAACTCACAGACCACAATCAGTAAGGATAGGCAACAACACCTCCTCCATGATCATCCTCAACACCGGTGCCCCACAAGGCTGTGTTCTCAGCCCCCTACTATACTCCTTATACACCTATGACTGTGCAGCCAAATTACCCTCCAATTCGATTTTCAAGTTTGCTAAAGACATCACCGTAGTGGGTCGGATCTCAAACAATGATGAGACTGAGTACAGGAATGAGATAGAGAATCTGGTGCGGCAACAATAATCTCTCCCTCAATGTCAACAAAACAAAGGAGATTGTCATCGACTTCAAGAAGTGTAAAGGAGAACATGCCCCTGTCTACATCAACGGGGATGAAGTAGAAAGGGTCAAGAGCTTCAAGTTTTTAGGTGTCCAGATCACCAACAACCTGTCCTGGTCCACCCATGCTGACACTATAGTTAAGAAAGGCCACCAAAGCCTCTACTTTCTCAGAAGACTAAGGAAATTTGGCATGTCAGCTACGACTCTCACCAACGTTTACAAATGTACCATAGAAAACATTCTTTCTGGTTGTATCACAGCTTGGTATGGTTCCTGCTCTGCCCAAGACCGCAAGGAACTACAAAAGGTCATGAATGTAGCCCAATCCATCACGCAAAGCAGCCTCCCACCCATTGACTCTGTCTACACTTCCCGCTGCCTCGGTAAAGCAGCCAGCATAATTAAGGATCCCATGCATTCCAGTCATTCTCTCTTTCACTTCCTTCGGGAAAAAGATACAAAAGTCTGAGGTCACATACGAACCGACTCAAGAACAGCTTCTTCCCTGCTGCTGTCAGACTTTTGAATGGACTTACCTTGCATTAATTTGATCTTTCTCTACACCCTAGCTGAGTGTAACACTACATTCTGCACTCTCTCATTTCCTTCTCTATGAACAGTATGCTTTGTCGGTATAGTGCGCAAGAAACAATACTTTTCACTGTATGCTAATACACGTGACAATAATAAATCAAATCAAAGTGACTTGTGCTTTGTAGCTGGTGTTGAAGTATTATGGAGAGGATGTGAGCCATTTGCTACAGAATACCTGTCTCTGGCCCTTTATAAGTCGGTTATGTGGCTGGCCTGGTACAGTTTCTGGGCAATGATGACTTACACAATTTTAATGGTGGGATACTTAGTGATGGTAATGCTATTGCATATCATGGAATGTCAAGGAGATGATTAGGCTCTTGCTGGAAATATGTCTGGCACCTCTGGGATACAAATGGCACTTGCTACTTATGAGCATAAACTCATTATCTGAGGAACTGCAAAAGGAGCTGAATATTATGCAATCATCAGTGAACAACTTCACTTAGAGACAGGATGTATGTGCATTTAGAACGGAACAATCTCATTAGTGACAGACAGCATGGTTTTGTAAGAGGGAGGTCGTGCCTTACAAATTTGGTGGAGTTTTTTGAGGAAGTGACAAAAACGGTTGATGAAGGAAGGGCCGTGGATGTCGTCTATATGGATTTCAGTAAGGCATTTGACAAAGTCCCACATGGCAGGTTGGTTAAGAAGGTTAAGGCTCATGGGATACAAGGAGAAGTGGCTAGATGGGTGGAGAACTGGCTTGGCCATAGGAGACAGGGGGTAGTGGTCGAAGGGTCTTTTTCCGGCTGGAGGTCTGTGACCAGTGGTGTTCCGCAGGGCTCTGTACTGGGACCTCTGCTATTTGTGATATATATAAATGATTTGGAAGAAGGTGTAACTGGTGTAATCAGCAAGTTTGCGGATGACACGAAGATAGCTGGAATTGCGGATAGCGAAGAGCATTGTCGGGCAATACAGCAGGATATAGATAGGCTGGAAAATTGGGCAGAGAGGTGGCAGATGGAACTTAATCCGGATAAATGCGAAGTGATGCATTTTGGAAGAAATAATGTAGGGAGTTATACAATAAATGGCAGAGTCATCAGGAGTATAGAAACACAGAGGGACCTAGGTGTGCAAGTCCACAAATCCTTGAAGGTGGCAACACAGGTGGAGAAGGTGGTGAAGAAGGCATATGGTATGCTTGCCTTTATAGGACGAGGTATAGAGTATAAAAGCTGGAGTCTGATGATGCAGCTGTATAGAACGCTGGTTAGGCCACATTTGGAGTACTGCGTCCAGTTCTGGTCGCCGCACTACCAGAAGGACGTGGAGGCATTGGAGAGAGTGCAGAGAAGGTTTACCAGGATGTTGCCTGGTATGGAGGGTCTTAGCTATGAGGAGAGATTGGGTAGACTGGGGTTGTTCTCCTTGGAAAGACGGAGAATGAGGGGAGATCTAATAGAGGTATACAAGATTATGAAGGGTATAGATAGGGTGAACAGTGGGAAGCTTTTTCCCAGGTCGGAGGTGACGATCACGAGGGGTCACGGGCTCAAGCTGAGAGGGGCGAAGTATAACTCAGACATCAGAGGGACGTTTTTTACACAGAGGGTGGTGGGGGCCTGGAATGCGCTGCCAAGTAGGGTGGTGGAAGCAGGCACGCTGACATCGTTTAAGACTTACCTGCATAGTCACATGAGCAGCCTGGGAATGGAGGGATACAAACGATTGGTCTAGTTGGACCAAGGAGCGGCACAGGCTTGGAGGGCCGAAGGGCCTGTTTCCTGTGCTGTACTGTTCTTTGTTCTTTGAATAGTACATCAAAGGTCATTTGGTCCATGAAGTCTGCACCAGCATCTTGCCTAAATCTTATTTTTCCTTCAAGTATTTATGCAATCCCCTTTTGGAAAGCATTTACTGAATTTATATCCAGGAGCTCTACAGAGCGAATACTCTTGTTCCTAATTCATTTGTCCATACATCCATCACCTTATTGGACAGTGCATTCCAAATCTTAACCATTCATTGCGTGAAATACATCTTCATGTTACCATTCATTTTTGCTAAGCACCTTAATTCTGTGCCCTATATTGAACAAACCTTTAGTTTCAATTTATTTTATTTATCAAAACACTATGATTTCAAACACCTCTATTAAATCGTCTTTTAACTTTCTGTACTTTAAGGAAAACAAGGGTGGTGGCACAGTGGTTAGCATTGCTGCCTCACAGTGCCAAGGCCCAGCTTCAATTCTGGACTTGGTCACTGTGTGTGTGGAGCTTGCACGTTCTCTCCGTGGGTTTCCTCCGAGTGCTCCGGTTTCGTCCCACAGTTCAAAGATGTGCAGGTTTAGTTGACTGGCTATGCTAAAATTGACCCTAGTGTCAGGGACATTAGCAGGGTAAATGTGGGGGGGTGGGTTGCGGGAATAGGGCCAAATGGCCTCCCTCCCTATCACAATACAGGAAAGATATGGTCACATTTAGACATAATACTGAGGGATTTACAAGGATATTGACAGAACTAGGGAACTTTGGCCCATGAGGGAAGATTGCATAGGCTGGACAAAAGCAAAATACTGCAGCTGCTGAAAATCTGAACTAAAAACAGAAAATGCTGGAAATGCTTGACAAGTCAGGCAATATTTGTGGAATGTTAAGAGCACAGGTGATGTTAAATGCTGGGGCGTTCCAAATCCCAGCAGAGAAACTTAGAATGCCATCTCTCAACTGTATTTTGCAATTTGGTATAACGTGATGAAAGATGTGAAGAATGTCCCAAACATTTTTGTGCTGATTTCAAACGTGAGTATTGAACAGTAAAACACACAAGTCAATGAAAAATATACTTAACTACTTTAATGGCTACAAACAGTACGTGAATGCTGCCTAGTTCCAAGTCCCTCTTATTTTCCTAACCTCAAAGCTAAAACTCCCCAAACAAGAATCCGTAGGTTTTGAACCATAAGTGAAATCCAGCAGTAGTTACCACGCCAAGTACCTAGATCTTTTGGGGTTGATTCCAACTAAGGATGGAGACAACGGGCTTCCCAGGGACAGCTTTTTGGGAGTTAACACTGCTTCCTGCTATGAGTTGCAGTCTCAAAACAGCTCCCTTGCATAGGGTGAACCACCTCTGATATACTGTTTTTCCTTTTGATCTTCCCTTATGTGAACTAACCTGTTCAGAAGTCAATGATTTTTATTAACAAGGTTACCTTTTAGAATGCAAGTGTAAAATTCACCCTTTCTCTTTTGAACTTTTACTATCTTTACTTTTAACTTATTGCCCATTGTAACTTTTTACACTTATTTCCCATTGTTACCAACTTACCTTAGATAAACATTTGTTTGTAGTGTTGCTAGGCTTATCCGCATATCAAACCCTAGCTCCATCAACTCAGCCAATCGGTCTTTACTCGATTTTCATTTTAAAACCGCTTCTTCTTTAAACATACAACCACTAGAGCACATTCCCAATTAATGAAGATTTTTTGTCATTGTATCATGATTTCCTGACACAAGAAACAGAATTGTTTCAGGTTGATGGCACTTCATCAGAACGAAGGATAGAAAGGAAATACATTTTGCACAATAGGGGAAAGGGATTAGGAACAAAAGGGAGTGTGAGATAAATTGGAGGTCAGGAAACAATTGCTATCCCTCCATTCACACCTCATCTGGACATATATTTTGTTTGTTTACTCAACAGTGCTACTTCCTTTGACTTTTGCATCATGAATTGTGTGTTTTAACCTCTCGCTGTAAATCTTTTGTGTATCTAACCAGAACCACCTTCATTTGTGCCAGATCCAATTCCAACCACTGGGGTTGCTTGATCATCACTGACCCATTTTACGAGGGGTTTATTAGTTCCACACTCCCACACATGCCAGCTTTATGTTGGTAGTCACTCTCACTCTCACCTCACAGGGAATTAAAGTCTTGTTCCAACATTCAACAGCCAAATGGTTCTGGCACAACTCAAACCGAGTATCAAAATCAGGTTGAGTAAGTACCACTCCAAAGCACTATTGACAACTCCAACAGAAAATGCATGATGATTACAAGCAGATCTAGATACACAAATGGAGTATGGTCTCAAAACTACTAAATTACATTTAACTTGGAAAAGTGCAGAGTTATACATGTTGGCAGACCAAATGCTGAACACACTTGTACCTTTCACAGTAAAAAAGCTACAGTTCGTGGTAAAAGTTAATTGGGCATTTTAAGACATCAATCAGTAAAGGTTCATAACCATGCAGAGAAGATGTAGCGAGGGCAAGTGACTAAAACAAAGCACACCCCTGCTAACCTTATGCAATATTTTGACTCAACCACAGTTAATGTTCTGAGAGTTTTGGTCCCCTCACAACAGGTAATAGAGGCTTTAGAAAGCTGCAGAAGAGGGCTACAAACTTATTTCCCAGAATTTTTAAAGATTGTATCTCTTTAGAGAGCAAAGACATGGGGTGATTTGATTGAAGCTATAGTTCTTCATCATGTTTGTTTATCTCCATTGTTGTAAGAATGGCTACTGATCCTGCTCAGTCATAAAAGCATGGAACTGAGTTGGACATTTGGAAGTTCTCAGAGAATAGTGGGTTGAGATGATCACTGATTTGCCAAATCACTTCAAGCAAAAGTTAGATCTGTGGTGATCACTTCATTACATTAATCAGGAGTGGAATGTACTCTTGGGATTAGTTCTGATCACTTATTGGTGTTTGAATGATTGGTATTGAATAAAAAATTTCAATTCTTTTCACCTCAAAATTGGCCTGGGTTTTCATTCTGTATTTTTCAACTTCTCAACACTGCCAGAGTCACGTGGTGAGATATATTATGATGCAAAAGACATTACAGCTGGATGGACCAACCTTTCACTACCCATCATCATTTTCTGTATGTTCTTATAGAAAAGCAAGGTTTAGACACCTGAGGAAATTAACTGTAAACAAAGATTCTGCTGTCTGTTTTACACAATCTCCATTTCTAAATAAGAGCGCCCAGGACTTTTGCGTGTTCATTTATTCAGCAGTCATTACAATTCATCTCCAGTGAAAATGAAAGTGTAAACTTACTTTGCATTACAGTTCACAAAAGACAATTGCTTGGAAAGCTGCTTCAACATTAGAGCAGACAACTGATTTGACAGAAATTGGACAATACTAAAAATATTTTAGGACTATATTATATTTATAAAATAAAACACCAAGCTCATTTTCATCATATACAGTGATCTACAGTATTTCAGACAATTAATTTTTGAATGTTCTAAAGCAAAAGAATGACACTCCTGAGGTGTGTGCGCAGGTGAAGTCAACTTGTTCTTTTGATCTTAGATGTTGCTGAGAGCATCAACTCCAGGAAGAACTTTACCTATGAATGGAAAACAAAAAAGGGAGCGGGAAAAAAGGGTGTCAGAAAGAGTCAGGAAAGTAGTCAGCAACATATTTTAAAATTTGTTGTTCCATAGTACAATGCTCCATTTTTTGAGAAAGAAAAATGATACCAGTGGTCGAGCTTTTCCCTAGACTTGTAAAACTATTTAAATTATGAACAGACTCTTTTCACATTAAAATTAAATTAGAATTTACAAAATACTGCAGAAGATTTACAGCTTTTCATATGGAAGTCTGATATCAAATCAGTTTGCGCTGATTTTTTTTCTTTTCCAAGTTCTTTTTGGCAAGCCCAGAATTTCAGCAATACGGTATGTTTCAGAGACCCATGTAATTCCAGCATAATAATGAGCGGTTAATAATATGGGCCTCAAGGTCTGTCGGCGGCATGATGGCACAGTGGTTAGCAATGCTGCTTCACAGCACCAGGAACCCAGGTTCGATTCCCGGCTTGGGTCACTATCTGTGTGGAGTTTGCACATTCTCCCCGTGTCTGCGTGGGTTTCCGCCGGATGCTCCGGTTTCCTCCCACAGTCCAAAGATGTGCAGAACAAAGAACAATACAGCACAGGAACAGGCCCTTCGGCCCTCCAAGCCCACGCCGCTCCCTGGTCCAAACTAGACCATTCTTTTGTATCCCTCCATTCCCACTCCGTTCATGTGGCTATCTAGATAAGTCTTAAACGTGCAGGTTAGGTGAATTCGCCATGCTAAATTTTCCCCCAGTGTACCTGAATAGGCGCTGGAGCGTGGCGACTAGGGGATTTTCACAATAACCTCATTACTGTGCGAATGTAAGCCGACTTGTGACTAATAAATAAACTTTACTTTTACTTTACTTAACTCACTGGGTTGCTTTTGCAGTGACCCAACTAGAGATGAGCTGGGAACACTAAAACAATTAGTTGCAATTTGTTTTATTAAAGCTAAAATCTAGTCTGCTTATTCATTAGGCTAAATTATAACAATGCAAGGAACAAATTCAAAAGGAAATGTTAACCACTATAGTCACACAATAAAGGACATTCATATTTAGCCACTTCACTTATATACAACATGGTCCCCATTAATTGTTAAAAACTCAAAGCAGAAGACACCAAAAACTAGAATTCACCTTCAAGCAGTTCTAAACTTGCTCCACCCCCAGTGCTCACATGGCTGACTTTGTCTTCAGTGTTCCACTTGGCGCAGCAGGTGGCTGTATCTCCACCACCTACAACAGAAAACAGCATCGATAACAGCAAGAAACTACTGATATCTCTCAGCTACTGAACTTTACTGAAAAGTGTGGTTAGTAACTTTCTAACTGCTAATGTCTTTTAATGCATTTTTATTCCAGGTGTTTAAGTACAGTACAAAGTTAAAAACAGGTAATTCCAGGTGTAAGTTTATAATAATTTGTTTTAAAGATTAATTAGGGGAAAAAAAATAAACATTTTGTCTAACATTTAGCTTGGTATTGAACTCTTGGATTCTGCCATGGTATATCTGTGATTTAAAAAGCAGCTTCATTTAGAAGTTACATTGATGCCAGTTAATATAGTCTGATACCACATACCATGATCTCCTGACCGTGCAGTTCACTTGAGAATAGAACCAAAGCCATTCAATTTAAACATAAAATTGGTGTTGGATTTATTCAGATCCAGCTCTGTCGACCCTACTTTGGCTTCCTGTGGTAGCTGGGAAAGGAGGAATTCCTCATAGTGATTCCTTGTCCCTCTTTACATTGATCACCAGGTTGATTAAGTAGTTATCTTTATAAACCAAAGCTCGGACACAATAGTAGAGGGATTGTAACAATTGGTTTTGGTCACTGGTTATGGGGATAAGGGAGTTGAGGGGGGCATATTATCCCCAGTTCTAATCCTGACTGTTAACCAATGACCTCTGTGGAAGAGCATGTATGTGGATGTTTATAAAAGTAATACTTTCCACTGTAACACTTCCCTCATGCACTCTCCAAAGAGCAGGGAAATTAAAATGCATTTTGTACCCAGGTTTCTGGGTAAGGCATACTAGTGCAGAAGGTGAAGTCGCAAAGGATCGGAGGTGAGCTGGCAAGGTGGATACAAAACTGGCTTGGTCATAGAAGGCAGAGGGTAGCATTGGAAGAGTGTGTTTCTGAATGGAGGGCTGTGACAAGTGGTGTTCCTCAGGGATCAGTGCTGGGACCTTTGCTGTTTGTAATATATACAAATGATTTGGAGGAAAATGTAGCTGATTTGATTAGCAAGTTTGCAGACGACACAAAGGTTGGTGGATTTGCAGATAGCGATGAGGACCGTCAGAGGATACAGCAAGATATAGATCGATTGGAGACTTGGGCGGAGAGATGGCAGATGGAGTTTAATCCGGACAAATGTGAGGTAATGCATTTTGGAAGGTCTAATACAGATAGGAAATATACAGTAAATGGTAGAACCCTTAAGAGTATTGATAGGCAGAGGGATCTGGGTGTACAGGTACACAGGTCATTGAAAGTGGCAATGCAGGTGGAGAAGGTAGTCAAGAAGGCATACGGCATACTTGCCTTCATCGGCCGGGGCAGAGTTTAAAAATTGGCAAGTCATGTTGCAGATTTATAGAACCTTGGTTAAGCCGCTCTTGGAATATAGTGTTCAACTCTGGTCGCCACACTACCAGAGGGATGTGGAGACTTTGGAAAGAGTACAGAAAAGATTTACCAGGATGTTGCCTGGTATGGAGGGCATTAGCTATAAGGAAAGGTTGGAGAAACTTGGTTTGTTCTCACTGGAACGACGAAGGTTGAGGGGCGACCTGATAGAAGTCTACAAGATTATGAGAGGCATGGACAGAGTGGATAGTCAGAAGCTTTTTCTCAGGGTGGAACAGTCAATTACGAGGGGGCACAGGTTTAAGGTGCGAGGGGCAAGGTTTAAAGGAGATGTACGAGGCAGATTTCTTTTTTAAAAGAACAGAGGATGGTGGGTGCCTGAAACTCGCTGCCGGGGGAGGTAGCGGAAGCGGATACGGTAGTGGCTTTTAAGGGGCATCTTGACAAATACATGAATAGGAGGATATGGTCCCCAGAAGGGTAGGGGTTTTTAGTTCAGTCGGGCAGCATGGTCAGTGCAGGCTTGAAGGGCCGAAGGGCCTGTTCCTGTGCTGTAATTTATTTTGTTCTTTGTTAACTTTCATGAATTATTTGAAAATCCTTCTGCAATAAATTATTAAACCATGAGCACATCCAAGAATGATTTTATCTCAATGTAAACACATGGTTGATATTGGAATAGTGTAGATTAGAGGGGCTTTAGATTGGTTCCACTGGTCAGCGCAACATCGAGGGCCGAAGGGCCTGTATTGCGCTGTAATGTTCTATGTTCTAAAGTGTTTTGAAAGAACCCATGCAGAAAGGTACGAAACTTGCCCTCAGTTGCACTTTACAAAGGAATTAAGATATTCAATTCACCGGAAAATTATATTTCTGGTTGTGTAAATTTAAAACTGCGTAACATAAATACCTGAATACCAAATGGTAGTTTTAATTCCAATAGTATCAGCGCAACCCACCTTGGCCCAAGAAGGCCAAAAAAATCATCATCAGAATTAAGCAACTTTCCAAGTCCCACTCGTACTTACCAATAATAGAGATGCAACCCTTCTGGGTAACTTCCACAACCTTGTCCATAACTCCCTTAGTGCCACCAGCAAATTTGTCCCATTCAAACACACCAACGGGACCATTCCACACAATCAGCTTGGCCCTGCCCACAGCAGCAACAAATTTCTTAAGACTCTCAGGACCACAATCCAGACCCTTGTGAAGAGAAAAATAATTCAAAGACACATCAAAACCTGGGTCGTGGAAATAAATTTGCAACATTTCACAATATAACAAGATATTGATACATCTTTTTGATACCTTCAAGTCAGAGGTTTACAGCATGTCCATGCCACCCTTTTTTTTAAAAACCCCATAGCTAATCCCAATTGCCCGCATTTGGCCCATATCCCTCTGTACCCATCTTACCCATGCAACTGTCTAAATGCTTTTTAAAAGACAAAATTGTACCCCCGCCTCTACTACTACCTCTGGCAGCTTGTTCCAGGCACTCACCACCCTCTGAAAAAATTGCCGCTCTGGACACTTTTGTATCTCTCCCCTCTCACCTTAAACCTATGCCCTCTAGTTTTAGACTTCCCTAGCTTTGGGAAAAGGTATTGACTATCGAGCTGATTTATACTCCTCATTATTTTATAGACCTCTTTAAGATCACCCCTCAGCCTTCCACGCTCCAAAGAAAAAAGTCCCAGTCTATCCGGCCTCTCCTTATAACTCAAACCATCAAGTCCCGGTAGCATCCTAGTAAATCTTTTCTGCACTCTTTCTAGTTTAATGATATCCTTTCTATAATAGGGTGATCAGAATTGCACACAGTATTCCAAGTGTGGCCTTGTCAATGTCTTGTACAACTTCAACAAGACGTCCCAACTCCTGTATTCAATGTTCTGATGTGGATGAATGAACACCGCTCGACAATCACCAGGCAAGACTGTTCTCTTCCTGTTGGGGAGCACTTCAGCGGTCACGGGCATTCGGCCTCTGATATTCGGGTAAGCGTTCTCCAAGGCGGCCTTCGCGACACACGACAGCGCAGAGTCGCGGAGCAGAAACTGATAGCCAGGTTCCGCACACACAAGGACGGCCTCAACCGGGATATTGGGTTTATGTCACACTATTTCACATAAATATTTCTGCTTTTTTCCTCCTGAGTCTTTATCATGCGATCCTAGAATCAGAATTTATGTCACACTATTTGTAACTCCCACAGTTGCGTGGACCTGCAGAGTTTCACTGGCTGTCTTGTCTGGAGACAATACACATCTTTTTAGCCTGTCTTGATGCTCTCTCCACTCCCATTGTTTTGTTTCTTAAAGACTGGATTAGTTGTAAGTATTCGCATTCCAACCATTATTCATGTAAATTGAGTCTGTGTCTTATAAGTTCTGTTTGTGAACAGAATTCCCACTCACCTGAAGAAGGGGCTCAGAGCCTCGAAAGCTTGTGTGGCTTTTGCTACCAAATAAACCTGTTGGACTTTAACCTGGTGTTGTTAAACTTCTTTCAATGTTCTGACCAATGAAACCAAGCATGCTGAATGCCTTCTTCACCACTCTGTCCACCTGTGACTCCACTTTCAAGGAGCTATGAACATGTACCCCTAGATCTCTGTTCTGTAAGTCTCCCCAACGCCCTACCATTAACTCAGTAAGTCCTGCCCTGGTTCAATCTACCAAAATGCATTACCTCGCATTTATCTAAATTAAACTCCATCTGCCATTCGTCAGCCCACTGGCCAATTGATGAAGATCTTTTTGAAATCTGAGATAACTTTCTTCACTGTCCACTATGCCACCAATCTTGGTGTCACCTGCAAACTTGCTAACCATGCCTCCAATACTCTCATCCAAATCATTGATATAAATGACAAATAACAGTGGACCCAGCACTGATCCCTGAGGTACACCACTGGTCACAGGCCTCCAGTTTGAAAAACAACCCTCTACAACCACCCTCTGGCTTCTGTCATCAAGCCAATTTTGTTTCCATTTAGCTACCTCACCCTGAATCCCATTAGATTTAACCTTATGCAACAACCTACCATGTGGTACCCTGTCAAAGGCTAGGGGATTCAAAGTCAAGGGGATTCAAATCATTGATCATACAGAACAGTCATCTAGAGCATGGCAAACATGGCAGCTACGGAACATATGAAGGCCACATATTTATTCCAGGTAAGTTGCTCTACACAAGCCCAACTCTGACATGTGCAAGTCCGCCAGCTCCTTCCCTTCTAGCATTATATTGTATTCCTGTTAAAAACAATTTTATTTAAAAATAAAAGATTGAGAGAAAAATTCTGCACTTCTATCCTCTACATGTTCATAATGATATATTTCCTATATTCAAACAATGAAAACTGGAAAGGTATTAATAGCCTATCAGGATATTGCTACGACGAGACAAACTAATCAAAACATTTCCTTTGTGTTTTTCTTTAAGAACACAAATAGAAATGTTGTTCAGTACAGCTGGTCACAAATTGCAAGAGTTTAAAATTTTACAAAAATTGAGTGAGAATTTGAAAATTCCAGCCCCATTCAGAGCATGCTTTGTTCTACAGCTGGCTATACTACATTAACCAGGAGTGCCTGATGTTGACATTTGGTGCTCAGAATGTGAAAGTTTTCCATTCCCTTCACATCACTGGCCTTAATTAATGAGCATGAAAGTCACAAACCTGGCTAAAGCAGACCAAGGTTGTTTCCTTTACTTCAGTTGCTATTCCTAAGTCTTTGCCATTAGCAAGTTCGCTGCTCAATTTCCCCCATTATGGGAATTGTACTTCAAAAAGTAATTAGTTGGCTCTGAAATACTTTGGAAGTTGAGGACATGAAATGTATGATTAAAATAGCATCCGAGCTCTTAACAACTAATAAACTATCTTACCATCCAGTTTGCAGGGATTCCGCCGGCCACAGTGGCTGTTCCAACACTGGCATTTTCATCAAATTTATCAGCAGTTACAAAATCTTCAGGCAGTGTAATGATCACCCCATTTTTCTTAGCCTTGGCCATCAGGTCATTGACTATTTTAGACCCTTCTTCATCATACAGAGAATTGCCAATCTAAAAATGAAAATAAATAAATAATCTCTAATAAAAAAAAGCCAGAAACCATTATATATTGCTCCTTTACAGCTATCAACATTGAAACCTTTACCAAGATTTGTAAAAATCTGCAAAGATATCCTAATATTTGACACCATTGCAATATTGACTTATTAACTCTACCACTGATGGTAACACTTGTCCCCATGTTAGTATGTAAACAACACATCTTAAAAACTAATAGATGGATTTCAACAACACTTGGAAACAGGTAGAGTATGGCCTAATGAAGGACTGACTAACTTTTGGTGAAGGTGCAGATCTGGATATAGATCCTGGAAACTTTTTTTTAAGGATCTGTTAAAATTGGAAGATGAGTGAAAAAGTCAATTTGTCCTTTTTTGAACGTTATGGGTTAATTTATTTATAATGTGGTTTATTGTTTTAGAATGTTGCGGACTGTCTCAGCTGTTGTGATGGGAATTGTCACAGCTATCAAAAAGTGAGAGCAGAGTTTTCAGAGCAGGTTGTTGGATGTGAATTGGTTTGAAGCCCCGTCTAAATAAAAAAGGTTTCTTCTTCAGCTTTGTAGTTGTAGGGCATTAACCAGACAGTGAAAAGCAAAGAAGAGCTGCGTAATTATAGTAACATTAACACAGCTTGGTGGAGAAATGCACTCTGCCAAGTGCCTTTTTTACTCGTTTTATTGCAAAATCCTTCTGCTATTCTGCAAGAGACCCAACTGGTGTAGCAATTGCATAACTACATTTAAGAACACTGGCAACAAAAAATATCACATTCTAGGACAATTAGAAAGGTTGTTATATATCTACACGCTTCAAGCCTGGCAATGAAGCAACAGCAGAGATCCAGAAGACATGAACGTAAGGTAATTGACAAAGGACTCAACGGCACAAAGGAAAATCATTTTCACTCAGCGAATAGTTAGGATGTGGAATGCATTGCCTGAGAATGTGGTGAAGACAGATTCAATCATTGGTTAGCACTGCTGTCTCACAGCGCCAGGGACCCAGGTTTAATTCCAGCCTTAGATGCCTATCTGCTTAGAGTTTACATTTTCTCCATGTCTGCATGGGTTTCCTCCAGGTGTTCTGGTTTCCTCCCACACTCAAAGAAACGTGCAGGCTAGGTGGATGGGCAATACTAAATTGCCTCTTAGTGTCCCATGATGTGCAGGTTAGGGAGGTTAGTAGGATAAAAACGTGGGTTTATGGGGATAGGACCTGGGTGGGATGATCTATCGGAGTGCTGATGCAGGCTCAGTGGGCTGAATGGCCTCCTTCTGCACTGTAGGGATTCTATAAAAAGACTTCCAAAGGGGAATTGGATAATTATCTGAAGGGAAAAGAATTGTTGGGCTGCAGGAAAAAGGTTGGGGATTGGGATTCACTGAGTAGCTCTTACTGCGAGCCAACACAGACACGCCAAGCCGAATGGCTGTCATAACCATTCCATGATTCCATGAAAGGTTCGCAGGCTATGGGAGCAAATGGATAGTTATTTCAGACTGGTACAGGTACAATGAGCCAAATGGACCACCTCTTTGCTATAAAATTCTAAGATTCTAACTTCCCTGTTAAAGAAATGGAAATATTTATCCGCTGTAAAATGAATCTTTTAAAAAGTCACATATGTACATAAAAACACGAAAGCAAAAAAGGTAAAATGATGTTACGAGACTCCTTGACAAGAGAACACAATATAAAAGTTCAAGACGGTGCAATAATTGCAATATTTGCATATCAATGCTTTTAGACTGAAATTCAGTGTTGCAATAGGCATATGAAATCCATTGTTTGACTTAGCAAACTGGAAGCATGATGGTGTAATTCTGCTGACACACATACCTCCATATTATTGAGGACCTTCAGGAATGTAAAGGCCATGCCTCCTCCAATAATCATTTCATTCACCTTATCTAGCAAGTTACTGATAAGCTGAATCTTGTCCTGGACTTTAGCCCTGTTGAACAACAAAAGCAGGCATTAAAACTACACAATTTCATGTTTTTTTTAAATTAAATTGATGTACAATATGAACAAGTGTTGATAATCGTTAGGAAAAAGATTAAGGCAGATTTAATGGATTAGTATCAACAGTTTAATAGACATTAATTTTAAATGATTGGGACTTTTAAAAAAAAATTACACTTCTAAGTTTTCCTCTGAAGGAATTGCATCTTGAAATGGTATGGTCATCCTATGCAGTGTTATTTTTCACAACACTATGCTGAGCAGAAAGTTTTTAAAGACACTGAATAATTGAGCATAGTTCAGCTTCTGACAATAACTGCAGCTGCCTTCTATGGTTGCAACGGTTTAAGAATAGTTTAGTCAAAATAAGATGCTATAGAATTTTTCTGCAATTCTCTCATATTATTTTAACATAACATGAAGGTATGTTCCCAGGTGCAAATTTCAGTTTTTCTTGAGCCTAATGTAGGTGTACACTGAAACTAGCACAAAATGCTGTTCTATAGTCTTTTAAATACGTTTCTTTTCATACAGACCTGTTTTTGCACTTCATTGCCACTAAGAGGCAGTGTGTTTATATTGTAATTGCCTTTCCACAGATAGCCTTCTCCATTCTTAGCCATGTTACTCCTCCCACTCAGAAGTATTTTCTTGCAGCATTAAGATTGTATGATATAGGATGGTTGCATAATCCAAATTGAGATTTATATCTTGTTCCCCTTATAGAGTACTTAATTTGAGTGAACTACATCAGCAGAAATGGCAAATGACATTTTAAACTGCAATGAGCCATTATGGTTGTTCACTTGATCAGACAAGCTGAGTCCCAATAATGTTTGGTGTTTTTCCTCTGTCCTTAATAGATTTGGTCCTTTATGTTCCATGACTTACAACATGCAACACCTTTGTCATTTATCGTGCAGCATAGTACAAAAGTTAGCAATTTTATTTCAGGAGTAGAACATTTGATGATTATATCACATGAAGCAGATATATTGGCAGTTCGAAAAGTTCTTACAAACCCAAGTAAGGAAGTTTGAATAATTTGACACTTACCCACCCAGAATGGCAAGGAAGGGTCTCTCAGGGGTTTCCAGAGCTTTGGCAAAATACTCAAGCTCCTTCTTCATCAGGAAACCAGCAGCTTTCTTTGACAGATTTACACCAACCATGGAGCTAGGTAAAAAGAAACATAAATCATCAAAACAAGGATATTAGTAATTTACCATCAGAGGAACAATTCAACAATGACTTGAAAGGTTAACTCTGCTTTTGTCTCCACAGATGTTGCCAGACCTGGAGGTTTTCCCAGCATTTTCAGTTTTTATCTCAGATTTCCAACATCCAGGGTATTTTGCTTTCATTTTTGACCACTGTATTTATAAAGGGTTTGAGTTATTAAGCTCAAGTTTAACAACTGTTCAAGAATTTACACTGAAACAATGACTTTGCTCTGGTTGTGTTGAAGATGTTTCTAGACAATAGTTACCCACAGTCCTCTAATTGCAGACTTGGCAATTTGTTGTATCATCAATACTTTATTCAATTTATAAAATCCCAAATTCTAGTGGCTTTTAAAAACAATGCTTTATCTGCCGATATTTACAGGTAATTTATAATTGAACTTTATGTTTTTGCATTCATTCACACCCTCAAGTGTCTTTCCATCGAGTGTATACTCCCATTTCTTGTTTTTGTTAAAACAAATTAGGTTATACTCCCCTACATTAAAATGTTTCACCCAACTATCACCTGTTCCACTAACCTGTCCATGCCTTCCCAAAGTGTTTTATAGTCAACTTCAATTACCAAACCGCCTACTTCTATTTTATTAGCATACTGAGCTTTTATGCCCTATACATATATCTATCATATATAATATACTTACCTAAATCCATCTCCAGTCCAAAAATGTACTTGAGTCAAAAAGAAACAAGCCAAACAGCTCACCTGTGCGCTCTGTGAGCTGTTCCAAAAGCATCGTTGACATACACATCACCCAACTTCGACAGTGAAGCTTGGAAACCTTTCACTTTTTCGCCATCTGCTTTTATCTAAAAAAATACAATTTATATATTTTATTATTTTGGAGAAAAAACATCCTAACTCGTGTACTTTACCCCTTTCTACATCAAATTTGATTAAGTAGGTAAAAATGTAAACTGCTCCCAAGTAAATGTAAACTGCTCCCAAGCTATTCATCCAAACTTGCTCGTCACTGAAAACTCCAGTAACTTTTAAATTAAAACACTACAAACAGCAAAGATGGTTGCAGAATTGCGCACAGATAATTGGGCACAAATATACGCGAACAAGCCTGGGGTAAGAAAATATTGCTGAGTCTGCAAAAAGATCAACTCGCAACTTTGTGACAGCTATTTATAACTAGTATGTGTACTAAATTAAGTTACTGCAAAAAATCCAAACGCCTTAACAGCCTATGGAGTCTGAGGTCAGGGAGTCTCCAATATCAGTCTGTAAAGGTCAGCGTGACAGAAACCAAAGCAGTTATTACTGTATCGGGGGGATGGCAGTACAAGAAACCAATTAGATTTTGTAGCTTGAGAACGATACAGCAATCCAAGAGTTAGGATACCATTTGACCTTATGGAATAAGTCACCACTCTGAGTTTCAATGGAATGGTGACTTATGGCATTCAGAGGTATGGTTTAAACTGTAACCTATAAATCTCTTTAATAAATAGAACTTCAAAATCAGGACTTGTGTCAAATAGATTTTTAATAAGGTAGACAGCGGATTTAATGAATTCTGACAGCACTCCCAAAAGATTAATCAACCTAACAAAACTGATGCCATTTTTGACATGCCAAGCACACACGCATAGCCTTGGGGTTTATTTTTCTTGTATTGGCACCAAAATACTAGAGAGAGTAAACAATGCCGTGAGATAAATTACTTACGCATTGCTCTTAATTCATCATCTCAAACTACTACAATTATGAATAATGTAGTTACTTCCAGTATTTCACCTTAATATTACAAGGCTCACACTACTATTTTTTTAAAATAAACATTGTTCAAGAGGATGCAGTATGAATATTTAATGGGTCCATCATTATGTTTTACTGAAATCTTAGGGCCGGCATTGAACGAACATATGTACACAGACAAAATTCCTCCTGTGCTCATCTCTTATTTTCATTCCCACTAGATGCCAGGTCCAATCTGTGTGGAACTCAGGTGTTAATAAGTTAGATGATACTTTAATAGCAAATTGTGTGGAGCTCCTGATCCTGTTCCATTTTGGTACATTTGAGTCATTCTTGCATATTTCCTGCTAAGTTATTTCAAAAGAGGATTTTCGGCCAAAAGATTAAGAAGGTGGTGAAGAGAATAAGAATTTTAAAAAAGTAATCTCCTAGCTCTCACACCACCATCCATTCAGCATTCTTTTGTTATACATTACTTAGCTGACCACCTCACAACTTCCAGAAGACGCAATGATAGTAAACAAATTACACCCTCAACCTTACATCCATTTTCTAGAACAACAAAACTTCAAGATCAGATACACTCAACACCAGCAGATCACTAACCCACCTGAAGGGGCTTTTTCCTCCACCCTCATCTTTTCTGCTTCAGAAATTCTTGCGCCTCCTTAATAACTTTACTATGTTTATTACTATCCAACAATGTTCACTCATGTTAACAACAATCATGTTCACAATACAAGATCTCACCTTATTCCCAGATGCATCTTTCCCTTTTCCCTCTTCTTCAACATGGAATCGTAGATTTTCCAGCAGAATCACACTTCCAGCAGCTGGGTTGGCACATGCCTTCTCAACTTCACTTCCAACACAATCTTTCAGGAAGATAATAGCTCTATTTGCAAAGCAAAAAACATTTAGGACACCCCTGCACAAGGAAATTACCACTTTTCCATGTGGTTATAATACTGGTACCACAAAAAAAATTGCATTCATGGAAACTGAAGGAAACTGCCAAAATACTGAAATGCCTTACACGACTCCTGCCCCAACAGGAACTGCTCTGTAAAAAATAATCAAGTACTGTGGGATTGCTGTGAGTGTGTTAACTATGGCACTTTTTAATGGCAGAAACAAGGTTGCCTTCATATCCAAAAATCATTGCACTGACTGTAGGCTTCTTTATCTGCTCCAACTCAGTTCTGCACTTTGTCGAACAAAAATCCACATCGTGAAAACAATTTATATTTACAAGTTAACACATTAAATGTTATCGTGCACTACAGTGCTTGGCAATCTTAGGGGTACAATATTTTCATTATTGAAACATATCTTACTTTGAAAAGACACAAGCATTCACCTCGACAGACTAAAGAAGAGTTCCAATCTACTAAGCATTATCAAAACTGTATAAACTTGTTGAAAACATCTCTTTACCTCCCTGAATACTTTTGAATATTTTATTTATAACAACAAAGCTTCCTTTAAGCAAGTTATGGATGTCTGAGTGGTTTAGCTATTAGGCTTTCATGTTACCTTCCCATAAGTTTCTTCAATTCCTCTGCAACTGGGGCCAGTGAAAACTTCTCAGGCATGGGGACACCATCAGGCCTCCCCAAGTGGCTCATGAGAACCACCGACTTGGCTCCATTGTTTAGACAGTGCTGAATACTTGGAATTGCAGCTTTAATCCTGTCAAAAAGGAATAAAGTTCAAATACATTAGTGGTGCTTTACCACCACCCCCTCAGCTCACAGTACATTATTCCTTCTGTTCCCTCAAAATCTTTCTTGTTCAAAAGCATTTCCAACAAGTACCGGTTAACCTTAAATCAGATTTTGTTGTCGCATGTTAAAGTACAGTAGAGTTAAAAGAATATCTGAGCTACAGACACAGAACCCAAATAACGTTCAATAGCATATTACTGTCACACACTTTACTTAGTCCCAACTGTCGAGTCTACTTGTGTGCCTCGTCTCATTACTGTATTGATCTCTGTGCAATGCACACTAATACAGACTATATATTCACAGCAACAAAGCTTCACTATATCAGGACTACATGCTGCAATATAGCACAATCACGCTCCCAAAAATATACAGCTAGAAAAGCTAATCCTGTGATGTGTCAATGGCGCCACAGTATCCCAGATAAGCTTTGCCTCGACATCTATATCTTCATTGTTACACCTTAATCTACATTAAATTTCTTTGTCGTACATGTTGATAGTTGGAGAACCATTCCCAAACTTGACACTTGCTGCAAAAGGTGAACATGTGGCTATCAGCTGAGGATAGAATCAGGCACATCCTCATGATTGTAATTGTGGAATAGTCTGCCAAAATATGATTTCTGAATTCATTCCTGTAAAATAGCCACCTGTCTAACAGAGAATGGCCAATATCTTCAGGTGAGCAAAGAGAGAAAAATATATGCACATCTTGTTTCTGATACGGACTTTAAACATAATAATCCAATTGTATAATTTTGATAATCATACATTGAAACAGTAAAAACCAACAAATATTACAAACAGAATTGCTAGATAGCCGGTAATCAAAATACACGTTACCTTTGGTTGTTGGTGATCTGATTATTCTTCATTGGTACATTGAAGTCCACCCTGCAAGACAGTGATGTTACAATTCAGTAATAGGACTTCAGTTTCAGTAATATAGCACCAACAAGGATTCAATCACTTTTAATACATAAATATTACTAAAACACTAGGTTTCTAGTAAACATTGACAATGAAAAGCTATTTGTATAAGGCAGTTGTATGCAGCTACCAAAACAATATTTTAATTATGCTGGAGGGTGTCATTGTATCAAAGCATCTCAATAATAGCCATTTTATAAAAACTGATAACAGCAGTATGAAACTGAGCTATACAAACCAGAAAGTTCCAGGTTCTACTCTAGGTTCCTGCTCAGTTGGAAATGAGGTGGGACAGCACAAGAGACACTACAGTTACATCAGCACCATTAAGCAAGTATAGGGAAAAATCAGTTGGATTCATGTTGCTTGTTATTATTCATGGTCACTTGGATGAGACCCCGAAGGGTCACCGGATCAGTGTGCTGCATTCCTGAAGTGCTGTGCTGTGAAATAGCTGACAATCAAGCCCATTCACACCATATGTGGATCCTAACCTTGTGGGTGCCCCCACAAGATATACAGAGAATCAAGTTGTTTCTCTAAAGGGCAAGACAACAACAAAATTATCCTGAATATGGTTCAAGAGATCAAGCAGCAGGTTAGCAACCTGTCCTCCTATCTGTATTTGACACAGAGACCAAAGAAACCAATTAGAAAGATCTGAATTGTGATTTTTATTAATGACTTAGAGGAGGGGGCTGAAGGGTGGATCAGTAAATTTGCTGATGACACCAAGATTGGTGGAGTAGTGGATGAGGTGGAGGTCTGTTGTAGACTGCAAAGGGACATAGATAAGATGCAAAGCTGGGCTGAAAAATGGCAGATGGAGTTTAACCCTGATAAATGTGAGGTGATTCATTTTGGTAGGACTAATTTAAATGTGGATTACAGGGTCAAAGGTAGGGTTCTGTAGATTGTGGAGGAACAGAGAGATCTTGGGGTCCATATCCACAGATCTCTGAAGGCTGCCACTCAAGTGGATAGAGCTGTGAAGAAGGCCTATAGTGTGTTAGCTTTTATTAACAGGGGGTCGGAGTTTAAGAGCCGTGGGATTATGCTGCAACTGTACAGGACCTTGGTGAGACCACATTTGGAATATTGTGTGCAGTTCTGGTCACCTCACTATAAGAAGGGTGTGGAAGCGCTGGAAAGAGTTCAAAGGAGATTTACCAGGATGCTGCCTGGTTTGGAGGATAGGTCTTATGAGGAAAGGTTAGGGAGCTAGGGCTGTTCTCTCTGGAGTGGAGGAGGTTGAGGGGAGACTTAATAGAGGTTTATAAAATGATGAAGGGGATAGATAGAGTGAATGTTCAAAGACTATTTCCTCGGGTGGATGGAGCTATTACAAGGGGGCATAACTATAGGGTTCATGGTGGGAGATACAGGAAGGATATCAGAGGTAGGTTCTTTACGCAGAGAGTGGTTGGGGTGTGGAATGGACTGCCTGCTGTGATAGTGGAGTCAGACACTTTAGGAACATTTAAGCGGTTATTGGATAGGCACATGGAGCACACCAGGATGATAGGGAGTGGGATAGCTTGATCTTGGTTTCAGATAAAGCTCGGCACAACATCGTGGGCTGAAGGGCCTGTTCTGTGCTGTACTGTTCTATGTTCTATGAAAGTCTGCTGTGCTCCACTAAAAAGACTCAAGGAACAATGACAAGTCTGAGCACTGAATACAATCCCCCAAAAAATCCACTGCATTGTATTCTCAATGACAACTGTCTATATGTACAAGATACTGCAAAAACAGTTTAATGACAAAACAGGAAAATAATTCAACAGTAATATATTATAAATGTCACTCCACTTTTAATAGTTGCAAAATATTTAGGGATATCTGGAGTTTTCAACACTGCCCTTCGGGTCCAGAATGGGGCATGAATCTTGCCGCATGCAACATTAGTCAAACCTCTCTGGACAACTGCAAGGTTAGGTCTTCAAACTGGAACCTCAATAACTGAGGGAATCCTACATGGTCAGCAAATATCTGGCTGTCAGATTTCTGGATTTGATCGCTTATTGCAACATACTACATATTTTCTGCAACGATGGTGGTGCTTTATTTTGGGATATTTCACTGGAGGTTGGGACAGGAGCTTACTGGCGAAGTCAATATTCGTCAGGGTGCATGGTAGTTTATCATTATTTGGAAAGGGTATCCAGGAACATGTCAGTATTCACAGGGTGGTATATCCTTAAAACAATGCTGTTAAGATTAGAAAAAGAACATTTTTGCAAAGAAATATGTTGAGGAGTTTTCAAATTCAAAACTGACTAAAGTAAAGTGAATAATCAGGAACATACTGCATTAAAAATTCCTTAAAAATACATAGCATCTTTCACAACTAAAGAACTTTATAGATAATTAAATATTTTGAGGTAATCAATGCTGAAATAGGAGAAATGCTGCAGTCAACTTGCACACAGCAAGCTCTCACAAACCGCAATTTGAGAAAGACCAGATAATGGTACATTTGTGATGGGATTGAAGAATAAATATTTGCCAAGACATCCTGCTCATCTGCAGAATAATGCAACAGCATGTTTCACATCCACCCAAGGGGGTAGACAGGGCCTCATTTTAATATTTCTTCCAGAAAAAGGTATCGCTGACTATGTAGCACTCCTTCAGTACTACACTGGAGCATCAGCCTCTATTTTTATGCTCGAGTCTAAGAGTGGAACTCAGAACCTTTTGCTCAGAGATGAGTCTACCAACTAAGCCATGGGTAACAAATAAATTTAATATTAATTTCAATAATTTTAACATTAATGATTCAATGCTAATATAAATTTAATGTTAATGTAGTACATTCATTGAGAGGTTTTGCAAACTCACTCTTCAAATCAGCTCCATTTTATATAATGGTCTTGAATCCATTCATCCTGATAACCTCTTGCAATGTAAAATGTCTCCCACTCACCCCTCACTTCGCATCCTACTACTTAATCGGGGTTTTCAGATTACTCATCTGATAGAATCTCATCACTCACTCATCTGAACTCTGCTTCTGAATGTTCTACATAAAGGAATCAATGAGGGACAGACATCGCTCAGACAGTAGGATTAATAAATCTACACATGACTGCAGAACAACTATAGATTTAAAATTATTTTGTTAAAATTCTTTGGGCCCATTCAATACACAGTGAAAGGAATCTACGGACTGTGATGTTAGGAGTAGGGTGAACACAGTAAGAAGTCTAACAACACCAGGTTAAAGTCCAACAGGTTTATTTGGACTTCTTACTGTGTTTACCCCAGTCCAACGCTGGCATCTCCACATCAGGAGTAGGGTGTTGCAGTAATATCCTATGGATATCAACAACTGTAGTCAGAGCATGTGTGTGTTGCTGGACTAAATTAGAAATCTCATTACCCAATTGCACAAATGATTAAGTAAAAGGTCTGACCCATGTTACTACAATTAAGGATTACATGAGCTCAGGGCCAAGTCACGCTAGCTGGAAAATTTCATAGACAAAATGCCATTGGTTCAACGATCGATTACAATTCAATTATTCAAAAAAACTATATGCTTTTGGTAGTATTCAGAGTTTTGATCATTTGTAGGCTTATTAATGATTGAGATCTCATGCAGCCAAGGGCATGTGTTCTGACTGCACCATTTGGCATCTGCATGCAACATTACTAATATGTCCCACCTATAACCTCACACTCAGATTCTCTGCACTTGGGGTTGGATGGCACCAGAGTACTTTCAGAATGAACACAAGAAATCCTAGTCATTCTCCTATTACATCATTGAATGGGCCTGACTAGATAGCCTGGCCACTGTGCAAAGGTCCAGCAGTTAACAATATTAGCATTTAAAGAAAAATAAGCTGTAAAATTGTTGTCAAAAAAAAGCACCTCACTACTAAAAAATGGCAACGGTAAGAGGACTTTTGATGACTTAAAACTTGAAAAATCTCAGTTAAATCAGAAATACAGTACAGTAATTCATTACCAAAACACTAAAATAAATCACCATTGGTACAAGGAGGGCATTCAGATAATTCTGATCTGCAGTTTCAAACGCATGTATATTTTTGGCTATCAAAGGCTCTCTGCGCCAAAAATAATTAGGGTCATCTGTCTTGGGACTATCAAAAGCTGCAGAAGGGCAACTCATCAAGTATAAAGTTTACAGTAACTCATCATGCCAGGGATTTTGTTGGGAAGATTTGGCTCCAAGTACAGCCCTTCAACATGTTCCCTCTTTCATTCTATGGGGAAAGAGATCAACTGCAATATTATCAAGACCACAGTGTCCTATACACACAACTTTAAACGAGGCTGGATTTTCTTTTAAAACAATTGGAATATTGGTATAGGAGAATGGAACTTTCACTATCATACAAGCACCAAGAGGTACAGGGTTGGTAGAATTGCCATACTAAATTGCCCCAAAATGTGTAGGTTAGGGGGATTAGTGGGGTAAATACATAGGATAGGGCCTGGGTAAGATGCTCTGTTAGAGAGTCAGTGCAGACTTGATGGGCTGAATGACCTCCTTCAGGGTCATAGAGATTCTATATGATTCACTCTGGAGGGCTTGGAAGAAAATCCAATACAGCCTAAGAGCTCTGAACTGTACCTGTTAGGCACTTAATATTTTTGGAATATCTGAGGCCACCTTTAAGAGCATTTTTTAAAAATTGTGCAATTTTCCCCAAACTCCCATCAGCAAAAAAGAGGGAAAGGACTTTAACCTTTATTTCATTCATATGGAGTTCTCCTACAACCACTTACTACCAAGGCAGAAATACATTAACATCTGTGTTCTGGCATTTAAGATTAAAGGTCATCTAGATAGAGTATTCTCCTGCTCATCAGTTAACCAAAGGGAGTGGTATCTTTGGGTTGGCACCATAAAACCTTTTTGCTCCCTCAAAGAAAAACGTACAGGAAGCATTTTACAAAAAAAGTGAGCAGATAATATAACCGCAGGTAAAAATGAGAACTAAAACACCAGCGCGTTACAAGAAATGAAATTAAAAACACTGATCCAGCTTAATATTAATTGGATTCATGGCATGTAGAAACCCATAACTGCATCTCACTTAAAACCAGCTCCAAAAAAAAAATGATCAGTTTAATGCTTCCTCCCTCCTTAGGAGCAAGAAAACTAATGGCCAAGCATACTTGAAAAAGCATTAATGATTTAGGGCTTGTAGGCAGCCAAAGGGAGTCTACATGGTACATACATTCTTTTTGTGCTGCAATCATAGTGGCCTCAGAAGATGCGCAATTTAATCCCCCACCCCCCCGAAAAATGTGCAATTCTGCACATATTTCAGCACTTTGTACATGAGGCCGGATGCTGCTCTACACATACCCAACAACAACTTACAGTCAACATACAAATCTAGGGCGACTGGATCCCATTTAGAAATTCAAAACCCTGAACAAATTACATTTTTTTGTACTTTAATTATGAATGATTTTGACATGCTGCATTATTTTTCAGTGACCAACAAGTTCTAGCGAGCACACCTCAGTCTGATTCACAATGAGGAGTTTGAACAGCCCTCTGCAATGGAATTTGGGGCAAATCCCAATGATAAGCCCTGCTGGACTGTAGGGATTCTAATGATAGAAACTCACCTCATTATCACTCGCTGCCCCTTCACGTCCACTTTATCCAAGGTGAGTTTGTTAGACAGAGACATCTTTGCTGCTGATTGTTATTACTCTAGTTTTATATTTTAAATCCGGGATCGCCCTCTCTCAGCACCTTCTCCTCAGTGACCTGCCGACAAATGGACGCCTGTTCCCCCCCCCCCCGCGCGCTCCAACCGGCCAGATCGGGTCCCGCCCTCTGCGCCGATTGGTCGCTGCGGCGCGGCGCCGCCCCGGCTGATTGGTCCGTCCGACCGTCTATCATCAAAGGCGGCGCACGGGGTCTCGGCTGCGGCTGCGTCAGAGCTGCGGAGTCAGGTTCGGCACGTAGGCGGTGGGGGAGGGGCCGAGCTCCACTGCCCACCTGTCAATCAATCTCAAGGGCGGAGCTCCCCTCCCAACCTGTCAATCATCCCCACCTGTCACTCAACCTCACACCCACATTGTCTGTACATTTAAGACCTGGCTGGCTGTAGAGATTTGCATTCTAATCAGTATTCTGTAATTTGATTTCTGTGTCTGTGCCCTGTTTGAGAACAGCGACCACTCCATCTGACGAAGGGGCAGCGCTCCGAAAGCTTATGGTATTTGCTACCAAATAAACCTGTTGGACTTTAACCTGGTGTTGTGAGACTTCTTACTGTGCTTACCCCAGTCCAACGCCGGCATCTCCACAACTCAACCTCAAGAGCAGAGCTGGGGAATGGCTCCCTTAACATGATGTGGAGATGCCCTTAACATCACAGGGCTTTTACAGGACTGGTCTCCGTTTGATGTGGAGATGCCGGCATTGGACTGGGGTAAACACAATAAGAAGTCTCACAACACCAGGTTAAAGTCCAACAGGTTTATTTGGTAGCACAAGTCACTAGCTTTTGGAGCGTTGCTCCTTCGTCAGGTAAGCGGGAGTTCTGTTCACAAACAGGGCATATAAAGACACAAACTCAATTTACAAAATAATGGTTGGAATGCGAGTCTTTACAGGTAATCAAGTCTTAAAGGTACAGACAATGTGAGTGGAGAGAGGGTTAAGCACAGGTTAAAGAGATGTGTATTGTCTCCAGACAGGACAGTAAGTGAGATTTTGCAAGCCCAGGCAAGTCGTGGGGGTTACAGATAGTGTGACATGAACCCAAGATCCCGGTTGAGGCCGTCCTCATGTGTGCGGAACTTGGCTATCAGTCTCTGCTCAGCGACTCTGCGTTGTCGTGTGTCACGAAGGCCGCCTTGGAGAACGCTTACCCGAAGATCAGAGGCCGAATGCCCGTGACCACTGAAGTGTTCCCCAACAGGAAGAGAACACTCTTGCCTGGTGATTGTTGAGCGGTGTTCATTCATCCGTTGTCATAGCATCTGCATGGTCTCCCCAATGTACCATGCCTCGCGACATCCTTTCCTGCAGCGTATCAGGTAGACAACATTGGCCGAGTTGCAAGTGTATGTATCATGTAGCTGGTGGATGGTGTCCTCACGTGAGATGATGGCATCCGTGTCGACGATCCGGCATGTCTTGCAGAGGTTGCTGTGGCAGGGTTGTGTGGTGTCATTTCTGTTTGACAGGGATCTCCTCCCACCCTATTCCTTGCAAGTCAATCTGCCCATCCTGCTATTTCCTTCTTTCTCAGAATACAAAAGCCAAGGCAACATGATAAACCTGTGCAAAAACACTGGTTGGACCTCCAATGGAGCATTGTGTCCAGTCCGAGAACCATACCTTCAGAAGGATCATAGAATCCCTACAGTGCCTAATTTAAATGTGGATTACAGGGTCAAAGGTAGGGTTCTGAAGACTGTGGAGGAACAGAGAGATCTTGGGGTCCATATCCACAGATCTCTAAAGGTTGCCACTCAAGTGGATAGAGCTGTGAAGAAGGCCTATAGTGTGTTAGCTTTTATTAACAGGGGGTTGGAGTTTAAGAGCCGTGGGGTTATGCTGCAACTGTACAGGACCTTGGTGAGACCACATTTGGAATATTGTGTGCAGTTCTGGTCACCTCACTATAAGAAGGATGTGGAAGCGCTGGAAAGAGTGCAGAGGAGATTTACCAGGATGCTGCCTGGTTTGGAGGGTAGGTCTTATGAGGAAAGGTTGAGGGAGCTAGGGCTGTTCTTTCTGGAGCGGCGGAGGCTGAGGGGAGACTTAATAGAGGTTTATAAAATGATGAAAGGGATAGATAGAGTGAACGTTCAAAGACTATTTCCTCGGGTGGATGGAGCTATTACAAGGGGGCATAACTATAGGGTTCGTGGTGGGAGATACAGGACGGATATCAGAGGTAGGTTCTTTACGCAGAGAGTGGATGGGGTGTGGAATGGACTGCCTGCAGTGATAGTGGAGTCAGACACTTTAGGAACATTTAAGCGGTAATTGGATAGGCACATGGAGCACACCAGGATGATAAGGAGTGGGATAGCTTGATCTTGGTTTCAGATAAAGCTCGGCACAACATCGTGGGCCGAAGGGCCTGTTCTGTGCTGTACTGTTCTATGTTTTATGTTCTAGTGCAGAAGGAGGGCATTTGGCCCATTGAGCCTACACCAACAACAATTTCACCACCTCCCCATCCCACATATTAACCCTGTTAATCCCCCTAACACTAAGCACGGCCAATCCACCAAACCCGCACCCGGGGTGTGGGAGGAAACCCACACAGACACGGGGAGAATGTGCAAACTCCACACAGACAAGGAGAGTGCGAGAGGAGGACTCCAGGACAGCCAGTCGGCAACACCTCGAGGAGAGTGTGAGAAGAGGATTCCAGGACAGCCAGTCTGCAACACCTAGAGGAGCGTACAAGAAGAGGACTCCGGGACAGGCAGTCAGCAACACCTAGAGGAGAATGCGAGAGGAAGACACTAGGACAGCCAGTCAGTAGCACTTACAGCAGTGGTTTCCAATCTTTTTAGTAACACAATACACTGAAACCATGGTCATGCAGTTGGTTTGCCCAGGCTAGAGTAAAGGATCAGGGTAGCCGATGAGGTTAAACCAAGGCATCGCCTGATGCAATTTTTCAATGCCATCTCGGCTTTTTAGACTAAGATAAAACATCAAATCAAGCCCAAGATGGGGTGCAATGCCTCATTTTGTCAGCTTGGATCTTGTTTGCATCTCTTATAGGGACCTTGAATGGATTCAATTTGAATTTGGTTTTTGGAGCAAGCACGGGACGGATTTGGGATTGTCAGACCATTCTGAGCATTGGTTTTGTTACTTTAAGAAAGGAGTAAAAATAAAAAACACACTTCGATGAGGGAAATAATTTCCCTGGTACACCCACCTTTCCTAGCCCAGAGTCTGCGCCATTGAGCAGGTGAGATTTGCTCCAGAGAGCTCGGTGATCAGTAGTCTGAAGGAAGAAGATGGCTCAGTAAAGTCATCACGGTTTGTCATTTTGAGGATCAGCATATCCTTTAATGTCAGACTGTAATTTTTTATTATTATTCATTTGTGGGACATGGGTGTCTCTGGCTGGCCAGCATTTATTGCCAATGCCTAGTCGGCTGAGGGCAGTTGCGAGTCAACTACGTTGCTGGAGCTCTGGAGTCGCATATAGGCCAGACCAGATAAGGACGGCAGATTTCCTTCCCTAAAGGACATTAGTAAACCAGCTGGGTTTTTCCAATAATCAACAGTGGTTTCATGGTCATCAGTAGACTCTTAATTCCAGATTTTTTTTATTGAATTCAAATTCCACCACCTGCCAAAGTGGGATTCAAAGCCAGGTCGCCAGAACGTTAGCTGAGTTTCTGGATTAATAGTCTAGTGATAATACCATTAGGCTATCGCCTCCCCATGAATTCCTCAGGCAGCACAGTCTTTCAGCCCTTCCTGTCCCCTACCACAGAGATCTTAGAGGACAGACAGTAGGAGAGTCTGGACATACTGCTAACGCTGGATGAGTTGACTAACACCCTCAAAACCTTTGAGAAGAGTAAAATTCCCAGAACCGACGGCTTATGGACTGAGTTGTATTTGCCTCTGTGGGACTGGATCAGCCCAGACCCGCTGGAGGTATCCAAGAATATGCTTCCTACCAGGAACATGTCAGAATCCATGGGGAAAGGCATCATTATCCTCATCTACAAATGAAAGGGAGAAAGGGAAGAAATTGGAAACTGGTGATGCATCTCATTGTTGAATGTAGACTATAAAATTCTGTCCAAGATCATCGCCAGTTGGGGTCAGGTCTGCTCTGGAGTTGGTGATCCACGTAAATCAGATCTGTTCTGTTCCCGGCAGGAAGATCTCTGTTAGACTCAGGGATACGATCGCCAATGTGTGGGACAGGGATGTAGATACCTTCCTCATCAGCCTGGACCAGAAAAAGATTATCACACACCTACATAATGGATGTGATCTCCAAAATGGAGTTTGGAGAGGGAATCTACAATTGGATCCAACTGCTCTACACAAACATCAGTGACGTAGTTTCAACCAATGGGTGGGAATTGGAAAGCTTTCGAATTAAATCTGGAGTCAGACAGGGCTATTCACTCTCTCCTGGCTTGTTGTGTGTTGTATAGAACCCTTTGCTGAGTCCATCAGGGAGGATTCAGGCATAAGAGGGGTGCGATCCCCAGCAGCGGAGGCAGTCCCTACACATGGATTATGTCACCGTCTTCTGCTCGGATCCGCCATTGGTGCACAGACTGATCAACATTTGTGACCAGTTCAAGCTGGCCTCAGGTGCTAAGGTAAGTAATGGCAAGAGTGAGGCCATGTTCATTGGGAACTGGGCAGAACTCTAAGTCTCTTTTACTGTTAGGTCAGATGGCCTGAGGGTGCTGGGGATATGGTTCGGAGGGCATGTGTTAGAAACTGGAAGGAATGAGTAGGTATAATAAACCAAAAACGTGGTACATGGGAGCAATTCTTCCTCTCTATTGCAGCTAAAGACCTGGTTATCAGATGTGAGGCACTCTTGGTGTTGCTTTACGTGGTGCAGGTCTGGTTTATTCTTCACTCCTGCGTTGTGGAAATCACCTGTGCCATTTTCCACTTCATTTAGAAATCAAAAAATAGACTGCATTCGTAGGGACACGATGAACAAACCTCTCGATAAAGGGGGGAAAAACATGCTCAACATTGCCCTAATCCTGATGGCCACCTTTGTGTGTGGCTGCATCAAGCTGTGTGTAAATCCTCGGTATGCAAATACCAAGTACTGAGGTTCTACCTTTCCCCTGTGTTGCGAAGGATGGGTCTGGCCATGCAGCTGCAGAACACTCCAAGTAGCTGGACCGTACTGTCCCTCGTGAAAAACATTATGCAGAAAAATGTTTTTTACCACAAGTCCATCATCAGGCAGTGATCTGCACAGAATGTCCTAGAGATCCGATGGGAAAAGGAGATGGTAGGTTCCGTTGGATGGAACCTGGGGCAGACTGTCAAAATCATTTGGCAGGATACCTCATCACCAGAACTTTCAAACAAGCATCAATATCTCGCTTGGCTGATGGTGAGAAAGGCCCTTCCTGTCAGATCCTTCCTACATGCCTGGAGTCTCACCCCATCTGCACATTGCCCTTGAGGTGGCAGTGGTGGGAAAGAGACCATTGTCCACTTTCTTGTGGAATGTTATTTTGCAAAGAAGGCCTGGAGAAAGCTGAGATAGATTTTGTTGAGGTTCATCCCGAGCAGCTCCGTGATGCAGGACTCTGTGCTCTATGGGCTGTTCCCAGGGACACATACTGAGACAAACATCAGATGTTGTTGGAGGAGCATCAACTCAGTGAAGGGTGCTCTTTGGTCTGCCCAATACTTGTTGGTCTTCTGGTGCAGAGAGTTGCCCCAACCAAGCGTTTCAGACTGGCACATTCTAAAGCCCAAGCCTACACACTAAGGGTTGCACTAAAGCTTGGGCCAGCCGCTGCAGAGATGCAATGGGGAAGGGCACTGTCCAAGACCTTTCAGCCACAGTGAACTGAGGGGAGCAGAACCCGCTCGGGCTGAATGACTCACTGAGGAGCTGAAAGACTCACTTACTGGGGAGGCGATGGCCTAGTGGTATTATCCCCTAGACTATTAATCCAGAAACTCAGCTAATGTTCTGGGGGTCCAGGTTCAAGGAACATTATGGCAGATGGTGGAACTTGAAGTCATTAAAAAAGATCTGGAATTAAGAATCTACTGATGACCATGAAACCATTGTCGGAAAAACCCAGCTGGTTCACTAATGTCCTTTAGGAAAGGAAACCTGGCGTCCTTACCTGGTCTGGCCTACATGTGACTCCAGAGCCACAGCAATGTGGTTGACTCTCAACTGCCCTCTGAAATGCCACTCAGTTCAAGGACAACTAGAGATGGGCTATAAATGCTGTGATGTGGAGATGCCGGCGTTGGACTGGGGTAAACACAGTAAGAAGTTTAACAACACCAGGTTAAAGTCCATTAACTTATTGGGTTCATGGCACACTATTTGTAACCCCCACAGAGTTTCACTGGCTGTCTTGTCTGGAGACAATACACATCTTTTTAGCCTGTCTTGATGCTCTCTCCACTCACATTGTTTTGTTTCTTAAAGACTTGATTAGTTGTAAGTATTCGCATTCCAACCATTATTCATGTAAATTGAGTTTGTGTCTTTATATGCTCTGTTTGTGAACAGAATTCCCACTCACCTGAAGAAGGGGTTTGCAGCTCCGAAAGCTTGTGTGGCTTTTGCTACCAAATAAACCTGTTGGACTTTAACCTGGTGTTGTTAAACTTCTTACTATAAATGCTGGCCAGTCAGCAATATCCATGTCCCACAAATGAATAAAAAAGCATGTATACAGTGAATATTACATGTATCTCAGTTGTATTGAAGCACTCCTGAGTGCAACTTGACCTATGTAGTCAACTTTTAATTACTTTTGTGCCATTTGTAAGGTCCTTTTTGAATCGTCTGTAATGTTTCTTTGACTGTATTGAAAAACCTCAGAGTAGAACTGATGTATGTAAAGAACCTGAATATTTGTGTGATGGTCACTTTGGAATGTTTGTAATGTTCTTTCAGATATTCTATGAATAAAGTATATTTTTGCAAAAGAAAAGTGAGACACAGCCAGAAAAGTGGCCTTGCCCTGTTGCAGTAGTTGAGGCTACAAGTAGAGGCTAATTGGTAATTGGCTGATTGGCTATATTTTTATTTATTTATTTTTGTTATTTTCATGTCTTCCATTGTTTCATTTTTCAACTTTTTAAAATTCTTGCTTTCCATCCTTTCACCCCCATCACTAAATCCCCTCCCTGCACCCCACGAGGGCTATCTGTTACATGTCTCAGGTTGTCTTTTGACATCTGCTTACCTTTGTTCTACCATTTATACATTCTGATCCCTTATTGGCCGCTATCAGCACCCTTCTTAGCCATGGTTACCACCATTTACATTCCCTTTGTCTTTTTGTCAATGACCTCTATGTCAATCTTTCCCATCTCCACCAACTATTGGCCCTCTATCAGCAGCCCCCAGCCCCGGCTTCCTAACCACAACTATTCTCTCTTCACAGATGCTGTCAGATCTGCTGAGAATTTCCAGCATTTTCAGCTTCTGTTTCAGATTCCAGCATCCACAGTAATTTGCTTTTATCTGATTGGTAAGTAGTGGGTAAGGTGTTTTTCTCAAACTTAAAGTCACATAAAGTCAAATAAGAGTTCCAGCTTTTTGAAAAATGACGTAAATAATTTTCCACTTGGAATAAATTTAATGTAAGAGTCATTTAACTCAAAGTATGAGTGGAGAGGCCCTGTCCAAACCATTGCCCCTTAACATTCAATGGGATTATGATCACTGAATCCCCCACTACCAACATCCTGGGGGTTACCATTGACCAGAAACCGAACTGGAGTAGCCATATGAAGACTGTGGCCACAAGAGCAGGTCAGTAGCTAGTAATCCTGCAGAGAGTAATGCCATAGAATCCCTACAGTACAGAAAGAGGCCACCCGGCCTATTAAGTCTGCACCAACTCTCCAAAAGAGCATCCCATCCAGGTCCTCCCTTCCACCCTATTCCCGTAACCCCCCCACATTTACCATGGCTAATCCAGCTAACCTATACATCTTTGGATTCACTTCCTGACTCCTCAAAACCTGCCCACTATCTACAAGGTACAAGTCAGGAGTGTGATGGAATAGTCTCCACTTTCTTGGATGACTGCAGCTTCAATAACACCGAAGAAACTTGACACCTTCCAGGCCAAAGCAACCCGTTTGATTTGTATCCCTTCCACAAATATTCATTCTCTCCATCCCCAGTGAACAGGAGCACCGCAGGAACTCACCAAGGATCCTTTAGCAGTACCTTCCTACCCTCAGCCACCACCATCTAGAAGGACAAGGGCAGCAGACAGATGAGAACACCACCACCAGGGTAGTTGCCCTCCAAGATACTCATTGTACTGACTTGGAAATATATCGCTGTTCCTTTATTAATACTGGGTCAAAATCCTGGAACTCGCTCCCTATTAGCACAGGGGGTGTACCTGCACCACATAGACTGCAGCGGTTCAAGGAGGCAGCTCACCACCACCTTCTCAAGGGCAATTAGGGATGGGCAATAAATGCTGGCCTAGCCAGCAATGTCCATATCTCCTAAATCATTTTAATTATATATTTTCCTCTGTGGGTCGCTGCACTGTAATTCTTTCCTTTTTCTATCCTTCTCTTTACTGTCTACATGTGGAAGCAACATCGCAAACCCCTCCCACGTTTTGATTGTGTGCAAATGGACTTACTCTCTCCTTTCCCCAGTTTGCTGTGGGGTTATTAATAGAAAATTGGACTGCATCAAAACCGAGGGGTTGGAAATACACCACCACTCCTAAAGAGGGAAACATCATAAAACACCGTTCTGCTTATTAACGGGGATGGGGTGAAAGGAGAAATTTGTGATGTTTAAATTAACCCCCGTCCTGTTGGTAACACTACCTCTCACATACTATTGTTGGTTAGATGTCACTGTTGTCGCTGTACTATAATACATAGCCATTACCATTCCCTTTCTGAGAGTAATTTAGATTATCCAGGGTTAACAGGTGCCTTGATTAAAGAAAACTCATTTAAACATTTTAACATAGTTCTGACTCCAGGTTTTAATTAGTAAAATTCTTTGGTTTACCAAACACCAGAGCAATTAGACAAAGTGGAGAGATCAGCACACAGAATAAATGAACTAACTGAATGTGTGGACAGTAGAGCTTTATTCCTTACTTCAACTTCACATTAAACTGTATTACACTTGAGTCTTTTCAGGTAAACCACTAGGCTGTGAATAATGCATTTGAAATACCAAATAAGTCTTCAGTCAACTGTATGTATCAAATACATTTTCCGTCTGCACCACCGCCCATCCACCTCAATTTCTCATACCCTCCACTGACGGTGCTAAATAATATTGGGTTACAGTTGAGCCAGCACTGCTGAAACTGACCAGATAACACACAGATAAGTGGTCAATTTCTTCTTTTTCAAAGACAATTACTCATCTGTTTCTTCATTTTATTTTCACTGGATTACAACATATATTCTTGGTGACTATAAATGTAATTTTGTTGAAGACCCACTAGATGGTGATCAGGAGGTAGGAAGCAGATTGATTTTTCTCCAAAACAAAAGTAAAATAATGCAGAGGCTGGAAATCTGAAATAGGAGCAGGAAATGTTGAAAACACTGAGTGCAATTGTGGAGAAAGGAAAAGCATTAAGCTAACGTTTCCCTTCTGTGAACTTTTAAAAATTAATTTACGGGATGTGGGTGCCAGCATTATTGCCCATCCCCAGTTGCCCTTCAGAAGGGCAGCTGCCTTCTTGAACCAGTATGGTCCTTGAGGTGTAGGTACACCCACAGTGCTGTTAGGGAGAGAATTCCAGAATTTTGACCTAACTTTCATCAGAACTCCTGAAACTGGTATTGGGTCTAACCTGACAGCGGGACAAAGAGGAGTAAGATTCCAAAGAGGAAAATGTCCATTTTTACTTTGGCTTTGGAGTCAGTTCATGTCGTCACACGTAAACTTTTACAACCTATATAGCTTTGGCTAGCTTATTCAAAGAATATAAGAATCCCATTCATTTTACTTGATTCTGTTGACAGCAGTATTAATAATGGTTGCATTCCCACCTCCATCCCCCTCTCTCCCCCTCTGTATCTGGGAATCATTGCTGTTAAAATAATAGTGCACTGGCATTTGTTTAAATGCACACGAGCGCATCATGAAAAGAGCTCTTTCATGAAACATCAAGTGCAAGACAAGACTGTGATAGTTCAATTTACCAGAATAATTCCTCTTCATCTTTATATGGAGTGCAGTTTGCCTTTGATGTTCTTTTCATCCCTGGGTTTTCCTGCCTTACTACATTCTTATCTACTGCAGCCAAGTTAGTAAGACAAACAAGTTGCTCCTAGACTGCTCCCAACGGAACACTTAGTTGGCCACCAAGAAAGACATGATAGTGGACTAGCTAAGATTAGCGATATGATCTTCCATCCTTCTTTCGCTTCAGTTGCTGGGAAGGGAGATACATACTTTGCCTCTATAGAGCAAGAGGAATACTGATCTGTATTTTGCCTCTCCCCAGCTTTGTGAGAACTTGCATTGGAGAAAAAAAATATCAAAATAAAATGTTGAACTAGAGAAGATATAGGGTGCCGGGAGGCTTGGTTTGGGGGTGCGGGGGTGGCGGGGTGGTGGCGGGAGCAGCTTGTGATTAGTTTTGCATTGTTGAGAAACATAATCATGGTCCAAATAGTCCTCTTCAATACTATAAACTTTTATGGTTCCTCTATAGTTGTACTGTCTTGCTGGACATCACAATTTTGATTCTTATCTCACTTATTCAGCTATATTTAATTGCAAATTGCTTTCATCCACTGTTTTTTGCCTCAAAGCATTTTTAAGTCTCGCCCAAAATAACTGTCTTTCATTTGGGGCCTCAGGCCAAGTGATATAGGTCTGCTTCTTCACCAGCTTCCTCACTTTGTGATAGTTAGAGAGTCTATAGTCTGGAATTCTCTCCAGAAATATCAGAATGAGGACATCATGATAATCCACAAAAAGCCTCACGCTGGCCAATTGGACTTCCAACCTACACCATTCACTCCTGAGATAATCATTACTTATCACACACAGGGTCTTCCTGCTGTTGCTGATGGCACTCTGAATGTTGTCAAAGATGTCCACCCCCAGCTCAAAGTCACGGTGGTGAAGGCATAGCTTTAGTGGTGGTTGTATATTTTCTTCCAAATTGGGAACCAGCTCATCAAAGATCCATTTTTCATCATTTGAGTTGTAGGATACAAATGCATCATAAGTGTACAGCTTTTGGACTTTCTGTAACTTGTAACTCAGCGCAGCTTTTGCGATGTAGATGGCGTATCGAATCAACCACATCAGTTTGGCTTTCACTAAAGAACAGATCAGGGTAACTGAAATCACCACAGAGGTTGAAATGAAAAGGACTTTTCCAATGTCACTGGTGCAGATGCTATCCTCAAAACCAATGAATCGAGTCTTTGGAACTGATCCAGCACACAGATAGCTGCCCAAGTATGGAACCTGCACAGTGGAACTGTGGACAGACCAGTTTCTGAACCAAACATTATCACAGAAGCAGTCAAGCGAATTATTAAACAGATCAAAATAACTCAATGATTTCAAACCCTGAACAAGTTCTTTACTAATATTTTTGATGTAATTAAAGCGAAGAGAGAAGCTTTGCAATGAATCCAAGTTAGAGGTCAATTCTATAGGAATGCTCTCCATATAGTTATTCTCCAGACGTAGGATTTGCAGTCTCTTCAACTTCTTGAATAGAGATATATTTAAAGTCAGACCCCTGTATCCCACTCCTGATATGTCTAACAAAGTTAGATTTGTCAGTGGATCCAGCGACTGAGTGTCAAAGAAAACCTTTTGGTTTTTTCCCATATATAACATTTGTAGATTAGCTAATCCCTTAAAAAGGTTGACTGGGATGACTTGTATTCCTTTAGGGATCTGTCTTTCCAGATTCAGATATCGGAGAGATTTAAGGTGCAAAAATGGAAGAACTTTCAGTTTCCTGGTGGTTTCAAAACTGATTTTATTGGCACGAGGATTTAAATGTTCAAGTGATTGCATTCCCTTAAACATACTCTGATGCACAGCCTGCAGATTGTTAAAAGCTAAATCAAGATATTTGAGATTGGTAAGCTCCTCAAAGGCATCATCACTTATTTCTGAAATCCTGTTCCTCGACAAACAAAGAATAGTAAGATTTTTCAGTTGACTGAAAGTGTATTTGCTAATTTCATGAAGATTATTCTCCTGAAATGTTAAATTTAACATAGCTGCCAAATACGTGAAAGAGGATGGATGCAATGTGCTGATCCAACAAGCCCTCAAATCAAGATGCTTCAGCCTGTTCAGACCATAAAAAGCTAGACCATTGAATGTTGACAACGGATTCCAAGAGAGTTCCAAATACTCCAGGCTCATCAGTGGAGTGAAGACGTAATCCTGAAGACTTTTAATGTTGTTGTGCTTTAAATATAAATGTGTGAGGTGCTTCAGCATTGGCCAGGAATTATTGCTGATGATCCCAAGGTTGCAATGTTCCAAAATTAGATGACCTAGGTTCTGGAAGTTTTGAAATTCATTATCCACGAGTTGATGTATTCTGTTTCCAAACAGGTCAAGAGACAAGAGATGAGAGTGGTTTCCAAATTGCTTGAGATCCTTAGGTTCCAACTTGTTATTCTGGATGACCAAGGATACTATTTTTGGCAAGCTCTGCAAGAGTTGACTGACTAGATCTAAGCTCCTGTGAACAGTGGTCAGATTAGACAAGTCCAAGTCAGTGATATTCTTCAAGTAGACAGTGTCTACCTGGGAAATGTCAATGAAATTGCCACCAAGATTCAAGACAGCCAGAGAAGGCAGATTCTGAAAAGATGACATGTTAATGTATTTTAACCCGTTTTTGGATAAATCAAGTTTTTTTAGGTTGTGGAGAGTCAAATTTGAAAAGTCCATCGTCTGAATGTGGTTTCTTTGTAAGCTCAAGGATTGTAGTGAATGGAGTATGTAAGGCCTTGGACATGATTTTGTAATGCTGTTGTTTGTGAGATCAAGAGTTAAGAATTGCTTTAGACCATGTACTGCATCTATAATATTTAAAAAGTCTGAAATAGGGTTTCGAGCGAAATTTAGGCTCTGTAAATTTATAAGTGGTGCAAATGCTTCTTTGTCAATCCACATGATCTTATTTTTGCTCAGTAACAATGTTAGCAGGTTTACAAGGCCTTCAAAAGTTGACTTGTTGAGACTTACAATTTGATTCTCTATCAAGTTTAAGAGCATAAGATTTCCTAGTCCCTGAAAAGCATCTTTTTCAATGTTCTTTATTTTGTTCCACTCCAGCCTCAGGTCAACAAGGGAAGGAAGGTGAGCAAAACATTTGGTACACAATGTTCTAATTCGGTTGTGAGTTAGGTTCAGATAGGTTGTGCTTGGAGGTAGTTTGCCAATGGCTTCCATCAAGTTTACTATGTGCTTGTTGATGCAGATTACATGGCGGTTGTCAAATTCATACTGGGCACATTTATTAAATCCATAAGCCTCACTGAGAGGTGAAAAGTCAAAAAATATGATCACAAAGGCCATCAACAATCCACTCCGGATAGTTCCCATTATTACTTCCTAGCCGATGAATATCCCAAATGACTGACAGTTAAACATTTGATCCAGACCTCATTCCATGACAGTTTGACCTTTGCTGTGAAATATCCTTGCTCTGGGGCGAAGACTGGAAAGCATGTCCTGCAGTCAGCATCGCAGTGAAGCAGTCTGGGAAGCGTATCCTGCAATCAGCATCGCAGTGAAGCAGTCTGGGAAGTGTATCCTGCAGTCAACATCGCAGTGAAGCAGTCTGGGAAGTGTATCCTGCAGTCAACATCACAGTGAAGCAGTCTGGGAAGTGTCCTGCAGTCAGGGAAGTGTCCTGCAGTCAGCATCGCAGTGAAGCAGTCTGGGAAGTGTCCTGAAGTCAGTTCTTGTTGAGAAAAAACAAAGAGTGGCAACTGTAACTTCATTGTTTGGTAAGAAACTACTTTTAGGGATTGTCTACAAATTGCTGTAAATTAGAAAAGCATATATACTTTGAACAAATAGTTGTACCTGGATCTAACTGATAAACTTCGGGCAAATATAACAAGGTAACAAAAGTAGTGTAAAGGAAGCTAAGTTAAGACTTAAAGTAAGGTCAGCAAGGTCTTTGCATTGCAGTCAGAGTGTTTGGAATGAAATCTCTAAAGGTTGCCATTCAAGTGGATAGAGCTGTGAAGAAGGCCTATAGTGTGTTAGCTTTTATTAACAGGGGGTTGGAGTTTAAGAGCCGTGGGGTTATGCTGCAACTGTACAGGACCTTGGTGAGACCACATTTGGAATATTGTGTGCAGTTCTGGTCACCTCACTATAAGAAGGATGTGGAAGCGCTGGAAAGAGTGCAGAGGAGATTTACCAGGATGCTGCCTGGTTTGGAGGGTAGGTCTTATGAGGAAAGGTTGAGGGAGCTAGGGCTGTTCTCTCTGGAGCGGAGGAGGCTGAGGGGAGACTTAATAGAGGTTTATAAAATGATGAAGGAGATAGATAGAGTGAACGTTCAAAGACTATTTCCTCGGGTGGATGGAGCTATTACAAGGGGGCATAACTATAGGGTTCATGGTGGGAGACATAGGAAGGATATCAGAGGTAAGTTCTTTACGCAGAGAGTGGTTGGGGTGTGGAATGGACTGCCTGCAGTGATAGTGGAGTCAGACACTTTAGGAACATTTAAGCGGTAATTGGATAGGCACATGGAGCACACCAGGATGATAGGGAGTGGGATAGCTTGATCTTGGTTTCAGATAAAGCTCGGCACAACATCGTGGGCCGAAGGGCCTGTTCTGTGCTGTACTGTTCTATGTTCTAAATAAGGTCCCTAGCATAATTAATATTCTTTAAGGGGAGTAACTAACAAGCTTAATCTAAAGGGAGGTCATGGCAGCGGAGCTCACACCTGTGATATGCTTCTACTGCACTATGTGGGAAGCCATGGACACTCCTAGTATCCCTGACGACCACATGTGCAAGAAGTATGTTCAACTACAGCAACAGGCTAACCGCATTTCAGAGCTGGAGAGGCCACTGGGATGTATCCACAATGCTGAGATTGTCATGGACAACACATTCAGTGAGATAGTCACACTGCAGTTAAAGACTGAACAATCAGAAAGGGGATGAGTGACTACCAGGCAGAGTAGAGGAAGGCAGGAAGTGCAGGCCTTCCCTTCAGACTTCCCCCATCTCGAACAGATATACTGTTTTAGATACTTTTTGGGGGATGACTTCTCTGTGGATTGCAGTGGAAGCCAAGTCCATGGCAACATGGGTGGCTCTGCTATACAGGAGGGGAGGAATAATAATAGCAGGGCTACAGTGATAGGGGATTCAATAGTAAGGGAAACAGACAGGCTCTTCTGCAGCCGCAAAAGTGACACCAGGATGGTGTGTTTCCTCCCTGGTGCCACGATCAAGGATATCTCAGAGTGGCTGCATGGTATTCTGAAGGGGGAGGGTGAACAGCTTGTGGTCTTGGTACATAACGGTAAGAATTACATAGGTAAATAAAGAGATGAGGTCCTACAAGCAGAATGTGGGGAGTTAGGACATAAATTTAAAAATAGGACCTCAAAGGTAGTGATCGCAGGATTACTTCCAGAGCCATGTGCTTGAATTTGAGGAATCGCTTCTTCACCCAGAGGGTGGTGGGAATCTGGAACTCTGTCTGAAAAGGTGATAGAGGTGGGAATCCTCACAGCATTTAAGAAACATTTAGAGGAGCACTTGAAACACCAAAGCATACAAGCTACAGACCAAGTGCTGGAAAATAGGATTAGAATAGACAGGTGCTTAATGGCTGGCGCAGACACGATGGCCCAAAGGACCTCCTTCTGTGCTGCAAAACTCAATGGGGGTGATCTTACTGGCTCGTCATGCTGGTCGATCAGTGTGGTGAACTGGTAAGATTGGGTGAGAGGCAGAAAACCAGCTTCTCGCCCAGTTTCTTACCTCTCAAAATGTTACCGATCATGTTCTGCCGGCATATTCAGGGCCAACAATTGGCGGGGGGTGGGAGGGGGGGAAATTGGGGCCAGCAATCGGCTGGGGAGGCCGCAATCTGACCCAACGATCGGGGCAGGGGGCGATGTCCTGGGAAGTGGGAGAGTGAGAGATTTCCCAGTGCACCGTGTACACTTGTACACAGTGCACTGGGAGATCAGAGCACATGCGCAATAGAGCATCTACAACTCAGCAGCTGGCTTCCTGGCATGAACAGCCTCCATCCACTCCCCCTAGTGGTGAGAATCACACTTTGCCTCTTTTTTTTCTAAGCGCCATGTGATTGTTTGCCCAGAAATGGATACGATTCTCTCCAGTTTTCATGCTTGCTCGGCACTTAGAAATCTTTTGATAAAATCACCCCCTATGACTCTATGAGAAGGCTGTGGAAGCCAAGTCACTGAATGTATTCAAGAAGAAGTCTCACAATACCAGCATCTTGACATCATGTATTCAAGAAAGATATACATCACTTTTTAGATTTTGGTGGCATCAAGGGTATGGGGGGAAAGCGGGAGGAATATGCTATTGGGATAAAGGATCAACCATGATCATATTGAACAGCAGAGCAGACTCAAAATGGTTGAAGGGCTTATTTATCCTGTTCCTTGTTTTTTTGTTTGAATATTCCAAATGATTGACAGTTAAACCTTCGATGCAGATCTCATTCCAATGGCAGTTTGACTTTTGCTATAAACAATCCTCAATTTTGGATCACAGCCTTGTTTTGAGGAAAAGAGAAAAGATTAAGTCACTTCATTTAGAAACACAGAAACAGAAACATAGAAGATAGGAGCAGGAGGAGGCCATTTGGCCCTTCGAGTCTGCTCCGCCATTCATCACAATCATGGCTGAACATCCAACTCAATAGCCTAATCCTGCTTTTTCCCCATAACCTTTGATCCCATTCGCCCCAAGTGCTATATCCAGCCGCCTCTTGAATATATTCAATGTTTTGGCATCAACTACTTCCTGTGGTAATGAATTCCACAGGCTCACCACTCTTTGGGTGAAGAAATGTCTCCTCACCTCCGTCCTAAATGGTCTACTCTGAATCCTTAGACTGTGACCCCTGGTTCTGGATATGCCCACCATCAGGAATATCCTCCCTGCCTAGTCCTGTTAGAATTTTATAAGTCTCTATGAGATCCCCCCTTATTCATCTGACCTCCAGTGAAAACAATCCTAACCTAGTCAATCTCTCCTCATACATCAGTCCTGCCATCCCCGGAATCAGCCTGGTAAACCTTTGCTGCACTCCCTCGAGAGCAAGAACATCCTTCCTCAGAAAAGGAGACCAAAACTGCACACAATACTCTAGGTGTGGCCTCACCAAGGTCCTGTATAATTGCAACAACACATCCCTGCTCCTGTACTCGAAACCTCTCGCAATGAAGGCCAACATGCCATTTGCCTTCTTTACCGCTTGCTGCACCTACATGCTTACCTTCAGCGACTGGTGCACAAGGACACTCAGGTCCCGCTGCACACTCCCCTCTCCCAATTTACAGCCATTCAGGTAGTAACAGAGGGTGGTGGTTGATAGTAAATATTCATCATGGAGTGCGGTTACAAGTGGTGTACCTCAGGGATCTGTTTTGGGGCCACTGCTGTTTGTAATATTTATTAATGATCTGGATGAGGGTATAGTTGGGTGGATTAGCAAATTTGCTGATGACACCAAAGTCGGTGGTGTGGTAGACAGTGAGGAAGGGTGTCGTAGTTTGCAGGAAGACTTAGACAGGTTGCAAAGTTGGGCCGAGAGGTGGCGGATGGAGTTTAATGCGGAGAAGTGTGAGGTAATTCACTTTGGTAGGAATAACAGATGTGTTGAGTATAGGGCTAACGGGAGGACTTTGAATAGTGTGGAGGAGCAGAGGGATCTAGGTGTATGTGTGCATAGATCCCTGAAAGTTGGGAATCAAGTAGATAAGGTTGTTAAGAAGGCATATGGTGTCTTGGCGTTTATTGGTAGGGGGATTGAATTTAGGAGTCGTAGCGTTATGTTGCAACTGTACACAACTCTGGTGCGGCCGCACTTGGAGTACTGTGTGCAGTTCTGGTCCCCACATTACAGGAAGGATGTGGAGGCTTTGGAGAGGGTGCAGAGGAGGTTTACCAGGATGTTGCCTGGTATGGAGGGGAGATCCTATGAGGAGAGGCTGAGGGATTTGGGATTGTTTTCGCTGGAAAGGCGGCGGCTAAGAGGGGATCTTATTGAAACATATAAGATGATTAGAGGTTTAGATAGGGTGGATAGTGATAGCCTTTTTCCTCTGATGGAGAAATCCAGCACGAGGGGGCATGGCTTTAAATTGAGGGGGGGTAGTTATAGAACCGATGTCAGGGGTAGGTTCTTTACCCAGAGGGTGGTGAGGGATTGGAATGCCCTGCCAGCATCAGTAGTAAATGCGCCTAGTTTGGGGGCGTTTAAGAGATCCGTAGATAGGTTCATGGACGAAAAGAAATTGGTTTAGGTTGGAGGGTCACAGTTTTTTTTTTAACTGGTCGGTGCAACATCGTGGGCCGAAGGGCCTGTTCTGCGCTGTAATGTTCTATGTTCTATGTTCTATGTTCTAATCTGCCGCCTTGTTTTTGCTTCCAAAGTGAATAACCTAACATTTATCAAAATTATACTGCATCTGCCAATGATTAGCCCACTCACTCAACCTGTGCAGATCACTCTGAAGGATCTCTGCATCCTCGTCACAGTTCACCCTCCCACCCAACTTGGTATCATCTGCAAACTTTGAGATGTTACATTTTTTTTCCTCATCCAAATCTTTAAATATATTGTGAATAGCTGGGGTCCCAGCACCAATCCCTGTGGCAGCCCACTAGTTACTGCCTGCCAATTTGAAAAGCACACATTAATTCCTACTCTTTTTTTCCTCTCTGCCAACCAGTTTTCTATCCATCGCAATACACTTCCCCCAATTCCATGCGCTTTAATCTTGCACGATAATCTCTTGTGCGGAACTTTGTCAAACGCTTTCTGAAAGTCCAAGTATACCACATCGACTGGCTCCCCCTTGTCAACTCTACTAGTTACATCTTCAAAGAATTCCAACAGATTTGTCAAGCATGATTTCCCCTTCATAAATCCATGCTGACTCTGTCTGATCCTGCCACTGCTTTCTAAATGCTCCGCTATAAAGTCCTTGATAATGCATTCGAGAATTTTCCCCATTACCGATGTTAAGCTTACTGGTCTACAATTCCATGTTTTCTCTCTATCTCCCTTTTTGAATATTGGAGTGACATTCGCTACCCTCCAATCTGTTCCAGAGTCTATAGAATCCTGGAAGATGACGACCAATGCATCCACTATTTCTAGAGCCACTTCCTTAAGTACTCTCGGATGTAGATTATCAGGCCCTGGGGTAATATCCACCTTCAATCCCATCAATTTTCCCAGCACTATTTCTCTACTAATATTGATTTCCCTCAGTTCTTCCCTCTCACTAAATCTTGCATTCTCCAACATTTCTGGCATCTGATTTGTGTCCTCTTTTGTGAAGACAGAACCAAAGTATGTATTCAGTTGCTCGGCCATTTCTTTGTCCCCGATTATACATTCCCCCGTTTCTGTCTATAGGGGACTGACATTTGTCTTCACCAACCTCTTTCTCTTCACGTATCTATAGAAAGTCTTAATGTCAGTCTTTATGTTCCCTGCAAGCTTACTTTCATCCTGGATTTTCCCCTTCTTAATCAATCCCTTAGTCCTTCTTTGTTGAATTTTAAACTGCTCCCAATCCTCAGACCTATTATTTTTCTTGGCCAATCTGTATGCTTCTTCCTTAGATCAGATACTTCCTCTAATTTTTTTTGTAAGCCATGGATTGGCCCTCTTACCCATTTTGCTTTTGTGCCAGACAGGAATAAACAGTTGCTGCAGTTCCCCCATGTGTTCCTTGACTGTTTGCCATTGTCTATCCACTGTCATTGCTTTAAGTAACTCTCCCCAATCTATCAAGGCCAACTCACGCCTCATATCCTCATGGTTTCCTTTATTAAGATTCAGCACCCCTAGTCTCCGAATCAACTACTTCATTCTCCATCTGGATAAAAGATTTTATGATGTTATGGTCGCTCATCCGCAAGGGGTCTCGTACAGCTTCATTGGCAATGATTCCCTTCTCATTACACAGTATCCAGTCTAAGATGGCCTGCTTTCTAGTTGGTTCCTTCACATATTGGGCAAGAAAGCCATCCCGTATACACTCCAGGAATTCCTCCTCTACAACATTGTGGCTAATTTGATTTGCCCAGTCTATGTACAGATTAAAATCACCCATGATCACTGATATTCCCTTATCACATGCATCTTTAATTTTGTGTTTAATGCCATTCCCAACATCACCACTTCAGTTTGGGGGTCTATATGTGACACCCACTAATGTTTTTTGGTATTTCCTAACTCTACCCATACAGACTCCATGTTGTCAGAGCGAATATCCTTTCTCACTATTGTGTTAATTTCCTCTTTAACCAGCAGTGCCACTCCACCACCTTTTCCTTTATGCATGTCCCTCCTAAATACTGAATCCCCTGGGACATTCAATTCCCATCCCTGGTCACCCTGCAGCCATGTCTCTGTAATCCCAGTTATATCATACCCGTTCGATCTAATTAGTTCATCCACTTTATTGCAAATGCTTCGCGCATTAAGGCACAGAACCTTTAAGCTTGTCTTTTTAAAATTGTTTGCCTTGTTCCCAATATTTTTCTCTATAGCCCTGTTTGAACTTTGTCGTTGGTTTCTCTATCTATCACTTTTCTTATTTCCTTTTCTACCTTTTGTTTTTGTCCTTGCTCCTCCTTCTCTGACTCCTTACGTAGCTTCCCATCCCCCTGGCATATTAGTTTAAACCCTCCCCAACCGCTCTAGAAAACAGTCCCCCTAGAACATCAGTCCCAGTCCTGCCCAGGTGTAACCCGTCCAATTTGTACAGGCCCCACCTCCCCCAGAACCAGTTCCAATGTCCCAGGAATCTGAAACCCTCCCCCTGACACCATTTCTTCAGCCACGTATTTATCCGATATATCCTCTCATTTCTACTCTGACTAGCACGTGGCACCGGTAGTAATCCTGAGATCACTACCTTTGAGGTCCGATTTTTAAACTTTCTTCCTAGCTCCCTGTGTTCTGCTTTTAGGACTTCATCCCTTTTTTTCCTATGTTGTTTGTGTACCACAACCACTGGCTGTTCACCCTCCCCCTCCAGAATGTCCCGTACCTGCTACGAGACATCCTTGACCCTCGCATCAGGGAAGCAACATACTATCCTGTGTCTCGTTTGTGGCCAGAAATGCCTGTCTATTCCCCTTACAATTGAATCCCCTATAACTATTGCACTGGCACACCTTTTACCGCTTCCCTCTGCAGCAGAACCAACCGTGGTGCAACGAGTTTGTCTGCTGCTGCTTTCCCTGGAGAGGTCATTCCTCTCAACAGTATCCAAAGCGGTATATCTGTTTTGCAGGGGAATGGCCACTGGAGATTCCTGCACTACCTGCCTATCTCTCTTGCTCTGCCTGGTGGTCACCCATTCCCTTCCTGCCTGAGGAATCTGAGCCTGCGGTGTGACCAACTCTCTGTACGTGCTGTCCACGATACTCTCTGACTCGCGGATGCTCCACAGTGTCTCCAGCCACCGCTCCAGCTCTGGAACCCGAGCTTCCAGGAGCTGTAGTTGGAGACACTTCCTGCACACATGCTGACCCAGGGGACTGGAGTTGGCCCAGCTTGCCACATGGAGAAAAAGGAGCAAGCCAGAGTTTGGAGCTCTCCTGTCATGTCTTACCCCTTGAAATTAAACTTTTGAAAAATGTTTAGTTTCAGATTATATCCAATTCTTTAGGGGCCTTCTTTCCTGTTCCTCGTTAATACTGAATATAACCTTTACACTGTAAACCGCAGAAATTACACAGAAACACTATTGTCGTGTACAACAACAACTACAATGCCAAGAGAAAAAAAAGATAAAAACTACTTACCAATCAAGGAAACCAAGGAGATTGTCATCGACTTAAGGAAGCATAAAGGAGAACATGCCCCTGTCTACATCAATGTGGACAAAATAGAAAGGGTCAAGAGCTTCAAGTTTTTAGGTGTCCAGATCACCAACAACCTGTCCTGGTCCCCCCATGCTGACACTATAGTTAAAAAAGCCCACCAATGCCTCTACTTTCTCAGAAGACTAAGGAAATTTGGCATGTCAGCTACGACTCTCACCAACTTTTACAGATGCACCATCGAAAGCATTCTTTCTGGTTGTATCACAGCTTGGTGTGGCTCCTGCTCTGCCCAAGACCGCAAGAAATTACAAAAGGTTGTGAATGTAGCCCAATCCATCACGCAAACCAGCCTCCCATCCATTGACTCTGTCTGCACTTCCCGCTGCCTCGGAAAAGCAACCAGCATAATTAAGGACCCCACGCACCCCGGACATTCTCTTTTCCACCTTCTTCCGTCGGGAAAAAGATACAAAAGTCTGAGGTCACATACGAACCGACTCAAGAACAGCTTCTTCCCTGCTGCTGTCAGACTTTTGAATGAATCTACCTTGCATTAAGTTGATCTTTCGATAGTGAGTTTTAAGGGGCGTCTGGACAAATACATGAATAGGATGGGAATAGAGGGATATGGTCCCCGGAAGGGTAGGGGGTTTTAGTTCAGTTGGGCAGCATGATCAGTGCAGGCTTGGAGGGCTGAAGGGCCTGTTCCTGTGCTGTAACTTCCTTTGTTTTTTGTTCTTTGTTTCTCTACACCCTAGCTATGATGATAACTCTGCATTCTGTACCTCTCTTTTCCTTCTCTATGAACAGTATGCTTTCTGTATAATGTGCAAGAAACAATATTTTTCACTGTATGCTAATACATGTAGCAATAATAAATCAAACCAAATCAATCACCAGCCAATCACTTACCTGCTGGCTATGACAATTTCCTTCTACCTCTCATTTGCCCCCGGGTCTCCCTCAAAGGTCCGCCTCTCCTGAAGATGAGCACCTCTTCCCCTTTGGCACTGAATTCCCATTCAGTTCCAAATTCCCGATGCCCTCACTCTGGCTGAAACGCACTCCGGCTGCAGTCTCTCTCCCACTAGCATGCGCAGGCTCACTGGTCATGCGCTTGCTAAAACCACTGCCTTATGTACAGCTGAGGTGAGCTAGGATGACTCACACACCAGTCTTAAATTCCTAAACGTTCACACCTACTGAGGCCCTAATCAGGCTTCAATTGATTGACAGGTTACTGCCACTTAGCTAAGTGGCACGGTAAGAAGTCTCACAACGCCAGGTTAAAGTCCAACAGGTTTATTTGGTATCACAAGATTTTGGCGCGCTGCTGCTTCATCAGGTGAGCAGGGGGCGGGCAGGGGTGGGGGGGAGCGTAATTAGGCTAATAAACACACAGCCATAGATTTAGGAACACAACACTAACTTTAGAATGAATGACCTTGGACTATGGGAACGTAAGCCAGCCAGGGCCATGGAAGACAGCTCTGTATGATTAACAAGTATTTCTCATTTAAAACATTTATTTTGAATTTACAAGATGGATGTGTTTTGCTTTTGGTTATATTTTGTGACAAAATACAGCAGACCCTGGTGGGAGAGGTGAGAAACAATAAACCTAACAGACATGAAGAATTTCTCAGGGTCGGACGAGAGTCACATGGGTTCAATTCAGTGGGAATCATTCTCCCATTTCACTGTCCAGCGTCCCATGTTGCTGGGCAACAGAAGGGAGGTAACATCCGTAATTAATAACAAATGAAATCCCATGAGGTCAGAATGTGTATTGTTATTGGCTGGAGTTAATGACAGGATGGTTATTGACTCATTTGTATTAATGTTTACTGGATAAAGCCCGCGGGAAAGGTGGGCAATATGATTTGGTAAATGTATAATTGCCTTCACGAGGGCGTTGTTTTCCAGACTGATATCCGGCTGCCCGCATTCTATACCCTGAGTGCAGGTCTTCCTCATCACATTCTCCCAATCCATTGTTTGATTAAATAAAGTCACGTCTTCAAAATCAGATCACTGCATTTTGACTCTTTGTATTCAGCTTAAGTCTGAGCAAATACATAGTCTCGAGAGGAAACCCCCACCTACAGTTTGGCGCTGTGGAGCAGGGTGCTGTCACTGGCTTCAGGCAGCAGGACAGGGCTCCTAAGCAGGGTGAGTCTGTTTTTGTATTGCCCACCCCAATTAGAGGAGCCCCTGTCAGGCCACCAGGACCGAAAGTTGACTCACCTGAATCACTGCGCGGGGTTGTGGGGCACAATATAACTGAGGGTCAGAGAAGATGTGAGGAGTTTGGGGGGCTTAATACAGAGGACCAGGGGGTGAAAAAGACCCCGGATTGGTCCGGAGGCAGAGCCAGAGAGAGCTGCACGCACAGGGAGCAGCACCATTCAGTGACAAGACTCCAAAAAAGAGAGGGAACAGCACCGTCAGGTGACGAGACTCAAACAAAATGTTGGCACAACAGTGAGGCTCTGCTAAGGGGTGTTAAGGAATAAAAAAGAAAGTGAGAAGTCCCCTGGGGGTGGAGTGGGGGGGGGGGGGGGGGTGGTGCAGGAGAGTAGTGAGAGTCCTGGGAGGGCTTAGAGTAGGACTCAAGAGGTTTATAGAGAGAGAGACACAGAGAGAGAGAGAGAGATAGAGAGACAGAGAGAGAGAGGGGCAGAAAGAGAGACAGAGAGAGAGAGAGATAGACAGAGAGAGAGAGGCGAAGAGAGAGAGAGACAGAGAGAGAGAGATAGACAGACAGAGAGAGAGAGACAGAGAGAGAGAGGCAGAGAGAGAAAGAAAGAGACAGACAGAGAGAGAGAGATAGAAAGACAGAGAGAGAGAGGCAGAGAGAGAGAGAGAGAGGGAGACAGAGAGGGAGAGAGACAGAGAGGGAGACAAAGACAGACACAGAGAGAGACAGAGAGAGAGACAGAGAAAGAGAGAGAGACAAAGAGAGAAAGATACAGAGAGAGAGGGATCGTTTAAGACTTATCTAGATAGCCACATGGACAGACTGGGAATAGAGGGATACAAAAGAATGGTCTAGTTGGGCACATGGTCGGTGCAGGCTTGGAGGGCCGAAGGGCCTGTTCCTGTGCTGTATTGTTCTTTGTTCTTTGACAGGATTAAAGATGGGATTCATTCGGTGAATACAGAGATCAGCATTGATAATAAAAAGCGACATTTAAAGGCATTCTAAGAAGTAAAATGCAGTTTTGGTGATAGCGATGGATGAAGGAATAAGCTTTTAAAAAAGAGGTAAAATAGACACTAATGGACAGTTGAAAGGTCACAACACTGTTTTCTGAGTTTGGGATAATTCGAAACAAATGATGGTGTTATTTAAGAAGATGAACATCCGACCAAAATACGTGACTGCCCAGAATCAAATTGAAAGATTTGATTTCTGTTTTAAAGATATTATGTTGTAGAAGTCAGTAAGGAAAAGAGGGATTCCAGAGGACCACAAGAAGGTTATATTTTATGTGCAAAGACTTCTCACCGGGAAGGGGTAAGACAAATATTGGAGCCTTTTAATTGTTGCAGGAATTTTGTGGAGGATTCTGCTGTACTTGCCAAACCTTTACAGAACCTGATTAAGGGAGGAAAGGCGAGTAGTGAGGAAGGAGTATGGGGAGACATGGAAGCACAAGCCTTTTCCGATTTAAAACAAGCCATGGCAAAGGCCCCAGCCCTGGATCTACCAGATCTTACCAAGCTATTTCACTTTTTTTTGTCAGGAGAGTGACGGAGCGTAAGCTGCAGTAGTAACTCAAGGGCATGGGAATAGATAGGTTCAGTAGCCAGGAGAATGCATTGATGTGTAAGGGCTTTAGCATGTGCCTCCAGGGCTGTGAGTGTCCAAGTCACTTACCTTGATGGGAAAAATAATTCTCTACATCCCACACACAATCGTTCAGCTTTTAGAAGCAGGGAGGTTAAAAGGAGTTTCTGATGGAAAACGTTCAAAGCAGGAGGCAAATCTTTTGCCAGGAGACAAACATCTCGAGAGATCAGCAGAGATAAAGAGAAAATCGTGCAGGAAGGTCAACAGTGCAAGGAACAAAGCATGAATGTATAGCGGAAGTGACAGAAGGAGCAAGCAAAGGGTTAGCAGAGGAACCACTCACAGGAGACGGAGTGATTAATCTGTATGTAGATGGAGCCCAGTAGTATGTCAATGACCAATCCCACGTGGCATGGGCGGTGGTGAATGACGAAGGAACAGTGATTGCAGGAGAACAAATCCCAGGGAGTAATTCAGCACAAGTAGCAGAGTTATTAACTTTGACCAATGCTTTAGAATGGGGTGAAGGAAAATGAGTAAATGTGTTCACAGACAGCCGATACGCCTTTAGTATAGTGATGCGCTATCAATTAGGCAAAAGACTACTTGTGTGCCAATACAACTGTAGGCTTTTATTCATAACAGAATCAGGAGCATTTCCCAACAGGTAACCGACCCGAACTGAACAAGGGGGACGAGACAGCCACCTTTATACTAGGTGACAAGGGGAGGAGCCGAGCCGGCAGGGGATGTGTCCAGGCATAACTGAAGTCCACCACAATCACCCCTCCTTTAAAAAAAAAACACGGGGTGAAGCGGAAACAATATCACAAGTCCAGACGATCTGGTGGCTTGATCGGCCGTCGCGATCGTCGTAGTGCAGGTCGCAGAGTCGTCCGAGCAGAGAGCGGAGTCAGCCCAGGCTCCAGGCAGTGAGCGTCGAGAGGAGGCGCCAGGTGGTGTGAGGCCGACCCATCCGTCGTCCCGTCCAGTAGTCGGGTACTGCGTGGCGACGGCACCGGCGACTCAACCGAGCTGTACATAGGGGTGAGGGGAGTGGGCTGTGGCCCTGGTAGCGTATGGAGAACAGTGGGAACTGGAGCGGGGGGGTGGAGGGCCATCGCGGGCTCTGGGCGCACAATATGGGAGACTGGGACTGAAGGGGCAAGGGGCGTAGCGGTCTCTGGGCGCACAACACAAGGGACAGAGGGGCGGAGGGATGTGGTGGCCTCAGGGGCACCTGCGGGTGCCAAGTCACGGACAGAGACCATGTCCTCCCGCCCATCAGGGTACGCTACATAAGCGTATTGAGAATTAGCGTGGAGCAATTGGACCTCCTCGACCAAGGGGTCTGCCTTATGGGTCCGGACATGCTTCCGAAGCAGAACGGGCCCCAGGGACATCAGCTAAGCTGGGAGTGAAGTACTCGAGGAGGACTGTAGCTGGTCCAGTTGGGCGCTGGCACATGTTCCACGGGACAGGGCGTCTGGGGGCTCATTGAGCTTCCCAGGCCGGTACATGATGTCATATCTGTAGGTGGAGAGCTCAATCCTCCACCGCAAGATCTTGTCATTCTTAATCTTGCCCCTCTGCCTGGTGTTAAACAGGAAGGCAACGGACCGCTTGTCCGTAATTAAAGTGAACCGTTGGCCCGCAAGATAATGGCGCCAGTGCTGGACGGCTTCCACGATGGCCTGGGCCTCCTTCTCAACCGAGGAGTGTCGAATCTCAGGGCCTTGTAGGGTCTGGGAAAAAAAGGCCACCGGATGGCCCCTTTGGTTAAGGGTGGCGGCTAGGGCAACGACACCACGACACCACACAACCCTGCCTCAGCAACCTCTGCAAGACATGCCGGATCATCGACACGGATGCCATCATCTCACGTGAGAACACCATCTACCAGGTACACGGTACCTACTCTTGCAACTCGGCCAATATTGTCTACCTGATACGCTGCAGGGAAGGATGTCCCGAGGCATAGTACATTGGGGAAACCATGCAGACGCTACGACAACGGATGAATGAACACCGCTCGACAATCACCAGGCAAGACTGTTCTCTTCCTGTGGGGGAGCACTTCAGCAGTCACAGGCATTCAGCCTTGGATCTTCAGGTAAGCGTTCTCCAAGGCGGCCTTCACGACACACGACAGCGCAGAGTCACTGAGCAGAAACTGATAGCCAAGTTCCACACACAAGAGGACGGCCTAAACCGGGATGTTGGATTTATGTCACATTATCAGTAACCCCCACAGCTTGCCTCCTGGGCTTGCAGAATCTCACTAGCTGTTCTGTCTGGACACAATACACATCTCTTTAACCTGTGTTTAATGCTCCCTCCACCCACATTGTCTGTACCTTTAAGACCTGGCTGGTTGTAGGGATTCGCATTCTAATCAGTATTCTGCAACTTGATTTTGTGTTTCTGTGCACTGTTTGAGAGCACATTTCCACTCCATCTGACGAAGGAGCAGCGCACCAAAAGCTTACGTATTTGCTACCAAATAAACCTGTTGGACTTTAACCTGGTGTTGTGAGACTTCTTACTGTGTTCACCCCAGTCCAACGCCGGCATCTCCACATCATGGCTAGGGCAAAGTCAGACGCATCACTTTCCACTTGGAATGGGATGGATTCATCCACAGCATGCATCGCGGCCTTCGCAATGTCCGCTTTGATGTCGTCGAAGGCCCGACGGGCCTCCTCCGCCAGGGGAAAAGAGGTTGATTTTAGGAGTGGACGGGCTTTATCCGCGTAACAGGGAACCCACTGGGCATAGTAGGGGAAGAAGCCCAGGCATCTCCTCAGTGCTTTGAGAGTAGTAGGGAGGGGAAACTGCATAAGGGGACGCATACGGGCTGGGTCGGGACCAAGGACACCATTTTCTATCACGTACAAGGATGGCGAGGCGGCGTGTCCAGAAAACACACTTCGCCTCATTATTTGCCAGATTCAGGAGAGTGGCAGTACGGAGGAATTTTTGTAGGTTGGCATCATGGTCCTGCAGGTCATGGCCGCAGATGGTGACATTATCCAGATACGGGAAAGTGGCCCGTAGCCCGTGCTGGTCTACCATTTGATCCATGACCCGCTGGAAAACTGAGACCCCATTGGTGACACCAAAGGGGACTCGGAGGAACTGGTAGAGGCGGCCGTCCACCTCAAAGGCAGTATATGGGCGATCCTCCGAGCGGATAGGGAGCTGGTGGTAAGCCGATTTTAAATCAGTCGTGGAGAAAACCCTATAGTGCGCGATGCGGTTGACTATTGCCGCGATACGGGGAAGAGGATACGCATCTAGTTGCGTATACCTGTTTATGGTCTGGCTATAGTCAATCACCATGCGGTGTTTCTCTCCCGATTTAACTACGACCACCTGAGCCCTCCAGGGGCTGGTGCTGGCCTAGATAATCCCTTCCTTGAGCAAACGTTGTACTTTGGACCGAATGAAGGCCCGGTCTTCTGCACTATAGCACCTACTTTTGGTGGCTATAGGCCTGCAATCCGGGGTGAGATTATCGAATAAAGGGGGGGGGTAATCTTGAGGGTCGAGAGACTGCAGGTGGTGCGCAGGGGGCGCTGCAGTGACGGCGCCTTGCAGACAGAGAGCGGGGAATAAGGGCCATCATACTGCAGGGTGATGCTCCTATGATGGCTGAGGAAATCTAACCCCAGCAGTACAGCTGCGCAGAGTCGCGGCAGCACGAGGAGCCGAAAACGCTCGTAGACTGTGCCCTGTACCGTCAGCGTCACCAAACAGCACCCGAGGACCTCCACTGAGTGAGAATTCGAAGCCATGGAGATAGTCTGGCTCCAGGGCCACACGGGAAGGGCGTATCGACGCACTGTGCGAGGGTGTATAAAACTTTCTGTGCTCCCGCAGTCAAACAGGCAGTTTTCTGCATGGTCATTTACCTTGATCTCCATTATTGACTTGGAGAATTGGTGAGGCTGCGACTGGTCCAGGCAAATCGATGCCACCGGCGAATCCAGTAAGAATCCATCTTCGTCCATGTCTGATGATGTCACGGATAAAGTTTCCCCCTCGGCGCGCCTTGATGACGGCATCCAAGATGGCGATTCCCGCGCATCCGGCGACTGCATCAAAGATGGCGACTCCCGCGCATCCGGCGACTGCATCAAAGATGGCGATTCGCGCGCAGCCGCTGACTGCATTAAAGATGGCTGCGCCTGCGGAACACACCTGGTGCCACGAGGCTTCGCGATTGGCTTTGCCCGGCAGACTTTGACGAAGTGGCCTAGCTTACCGCATTCGGAGCAGAGCGCATCCTTCGCCGGGCAGCGACGCCGAGGATGCTCGGATAGGCTGCAAAAGGAGCATTTGGGCCCCGCTGGAACAGCCGTTGCGGTGGAACCATCGCCGGAACGGGATGCGGGGTAGGCCCCGAGATTCCGGGAGGCTGCTTCTAGCGATTCAGCCACCGTGGCCGTTTTCTGGAGATCCAGGCCATCCTGTTCAAGCAGACGCTGCCGAATGTAAGTAGACTCAACACCCGCGACGTAGGCGTCCCGAATCAGGTCCTCCGTGTTCTGAGCTGCTGAAACAGCCTCACAGTCGCAAGCTCGAGCTGGGAGCCGCAGGGCGCGCAGAAATTGGGCGCACGATTCTCCTGGCTGCTGCTTGCGAGTAGCCAGGAGATGTCTGGCGTAGACCACGTTAGGGCTCTTTCAAAACTGCCCTTTTAAGAGTTCTATCGCGTCCACGTATGTAGTAGCGTCCCGGAATATACCGTAGACTGCATCGCTTACCCGGGCGCGGAGCATGTGGAGCTTATCGCCGTCGGAGTCGACGACCGCAGCGGCGTCGATGACTGCTTCGAAGCAGTCCAGCCAATGGGCAAATTTATCAGAGACTCCGACCTCTTGAGGGTCTAATGTTAACTTGTCGGGTTTTAAAAGCTGCTCCATGTCGGTCAAATGTTATGAATAAAATTGATGCGCTATCAATTAGGCAAAAGACTACTTGTGTGCCAAAACAACTGTAGGCTTTTATTCATAACAGAACCAGGAGCACATCCCAACAGGTAACCGACCCGAACTGAACAAGGGGGAGGAGACAGCCACCTTTATACTCGGTGACAAGGGGAGGAGCCGAGCCGGCAGGGGATGTGTCCAGGCATAACTGAAGTCCACCACATATAGTCCATGACTACATGACAGCTTGGGGAAGAAGGGGATTTGTAACATCTTGCGGGGGACATATCCAGCATGAATATCTAATCAGGAATTTACTTCAGGCAGTTCACAGTCCCTTAGAAGCTGCAGTAATAAAAGGACAGGCCCATCAGACAATTTCCACCCAGGCCCAAGAAGAAAACCGTAAAGCAGATAAGGCAGCTAAAATCCTGTTACAACAGAATTTGGAAGGAACCCAAACAGCAAGTGTGGCAGCAGCACAAGCCAGGGAAGTCCCAGACATTGATGTGAAACAGATACAGGAACAGGCGTCAGAGGAAGAGAAGCAGGAATGGGAATAACATGGAGGACAGAGAGGTCGAGACGGCGTATGTAGAAGGGAAGGTAGGATAGCCCCAGACATAATACAACGGACTTTATTGGAGGCACATCATGGATTAGCACACACGGGCAGGGACCGCATGCACAATCTTGTCAAAGGTGCCTGCAGTGCACCCTAGTGGAACCAAGTTGTCCCTGCAAGGTCAAGATGGGTAATCAACCACAGCCTGAAGGACCATGGGAAAAGTTACAGATGGATTTTACAGGGCCTTTGCCCAGAGTGCAGGGGAAGACCTGTCACCTGGTAATTATTGATGTTTACTCAGTGGGTAGAGACATTCCTATGCAGAGATGTTACAGTCAAAACAGTGGCTTTGATATTAGTAAATGAGGTAATACCCAGGTGGGATATGTCTCTTCAGTTAGATTCAGATTAGAAAACCCACTTCACAGGGAAAGTTTTAAGAGAAGCCTGTAAAATATTAGGAATAAAGCAAAGATTTCACAGACCTACCGCAGCCAGAGCAGTCTAGTCGAGGCTATTTTACAGGAAGGAAACAATTGGGTGTGGGCTTTGCCTGCAATATTATTACGGCAAAGAATTACTCCTTCTCGAGGAACAGGGTTAACCCCTTTTGAACTGATAACGGGAAGAGCAATGCACCTCCCAGAGGATGCGATATCGGGTGGTGGATAACTTGAAATCAGCCAAAGCGCACAAGAGATTTAATTAATCATTTACATTCTCTTAAAAGACAGATTACTCTACAGCAGCACAGAGACTGGACGGGCAATAGCAGAGGAAAGCACTCCTAAGTTACCTACACCAGAGAATAAGGTAATGGTGAAACTCGTGATAGACAGGAAAGGGCTAGGGGTTAAGTGGGGAGGCCTGATGCACTATCAATTACAACACGAGGACTCCAGTGAGTGAGGGAAACTAATAGGCTTTTATTCACAGAGAACAGGAGAACACCCTTGTAGCTGACCTGGTCTAGACTGAGGCGAGGAGGAGGGACCATCACCTTTATACCCCACTCTGGGTGGAAAGGGAGGAGTCTCAGGTGGAAAGGGAGGAGTCTCGGGCCAGGTGCAGCATGGGTCTGTCCAGGCACATACATGTAGTAACAGTGGTTCACCACATTCACCCCTCCCTTAAAAAAAAGGAGTCCGGCGGGGTGGGTGGAACCATATGTACAGGGGTATATATACATAGAAAAGTCACAAGCTGAGGTAAGGCGTCGTCCCTTCACAGGTTCAGCCTGTCGGGCGGCTTGACCAGTCGTTGTAACCGCCACAGTACTGGTTGAGGTGTTGCTTCCGATGGCAGGGTGGAACCACTCGAATCCGCCGTCGTCCCTTCTGGTCGGGTCCTGCGTGGTGACTCCAGGGGCTCAGGCGAGCTGCGTACAAGGGGCAAAGATGTAAGCGGACCTGGTGCTACCTGAACAGAGGGGTTTAGGGATGTGGGGTGGGGGGTCATGGTGGGCTCCGGGGCACCCCGCAGGCGCCAGGTCCCGGATAGAGACCGTGTCCTCCCGCCCATCGTGGTATGCCACATAGGCATATTGGGGGTTGGCGTGGAGGAGCTGGACTTTTTCAACTAGGGGGTCCGACTTATGGGGCCGCACATGCCTCTGGAGCAGAACGGGGCCTGGGTACGCCAGCCACGACGGTAGTGCGATTCCCGAGGAGGACTTCCTCGGGAAAGCAAACATCCGCTCATGGGGGGTGGCGTTGTTGGCCGTACACAGGAGGGACCGAATTGAATGTAGTGCATCGGGGAGGACTTCTTGCCAGCGGGAGACTAGAAGGCCTTTAGACCCCCATAGCGCTAATAAAAGGGCCTTCCAGACTGTCGCGTTCTCCCTCTCTACCTGCCCGTTACCCCTGGGGTTGTAGCTGGTAGTCCTACTCAAGGCTATGCCCTTGGAGAGCAGGTACTGATGCAGCTCATCGCTCATGAATGAGGATCCCCGGTCGCTGTGGATGTAGTTAGGGTAACCGAACAGGGTGAAGAGGCCGTGCAGGGCCTTGACGACCATGGTTGAGGTCATGTCCGAGCAGGGAATGGCAAAGGGGAATCGGGAGTACTCATCTATCACGTTGAGGAAATAGATGTTGCGGTCAGAAGAAGGAAGGGGCCCTTTGAAATCAACGCTGAGGCGTTCAAAGGGGCGGGTGGCTTTTATGAGGTGTGCCCGGTCCAGCCGATAGAAGTGCGGCTTACATTCTGCGCAGACTGGACAGTGTCTGGTTAAAGACCGCACGTCCTCAACAGAATAGGGCAGATTAAGGGCCTTAATAAAATGGTAGAGCCTGGTGACCCCTGGGTAAGAAGTTTAACAACACCAGGTTAAAGTCCAACAGGTTTATTTGGTAGCAAAAGCCACACAAGCTTTCGGAGCTCTAAGCCCCTTCTTCAGGTGAGTGGGAATTCTGTTCACAAACAGAGCATATAAAGACACAAACTCAATTTACATGAATAATGGTTGGAATGCGAATACTTACAACTAATCCAGTCTTTAAGAAACAAAACAATGGGAGTGGAGAGAGCATTAAGACAGGCTAAAAAGATGTGTATTGTCTCCAGACAAGCCAGCCAGTGAAACTCTGCAGGTCCACGCAACTGTGGGAGTTACAAATATTGTGACATGAACCCAATATCCCGGTTGAGGCCGTCCTTGTGTGTGCAGAACTTGGCTATCAGTTTCTGCTCAGCGACTCTGCGCTGTCGTGTGTCGCGAAGGCCGCCTTGGAGAACGCCTGGATTAGTTGTAAGTATTCGCATTCCAACCATTATTCATGTAAATTGAGTCTGTGTCTTTATAAATTCTGTTTGTGAACAGAATTCCCACTCACCTGAAGAAGGGGCTTAGAGCCTCGAAAGCTTGTGTGGCTTTTGCTACCAAATAAACCTGTTGGACTTTAACCTGGTGTTGTTAAACTTCTTACTGTGTTTACCCCAGTCCAACGCCGGCATCTCCACATCATGACCCCTGGGTGACAGAGGTCATTGTGGAGAGTGTGTAGTTGGTTCACCTGCGCGCTAGCACATGTTCCGCGAGACAGAGCGTCTGGAGGCTCATTGAGCTTCCCAGGTCGGTATAAGATATCGTAATTGTAGGTAGAGAGCTCAATCCTCCACCTCAGTATTTTATCATTCTTAATCTTGCCCAGGCGAGGCGGTGAATGCGGAAAACACTCTTCTCCTTATTATAGGTCAGATTCAGGAGAGCGGCCGTACGGAGGAATTTATTAAGGTTGGCGTCGTGGTCCTGCTGATCATGGCCGCAGATGGTGACGTTATCCAGGTACGCAGCCCGTTCTGGTCCACCATTCGGTCCATTTCACGCTGGAAGACCGAGACCCCATTGGTGACGCCGAAGGGAACCCTAAGAAAGTGGTAGAAGTGGCCATCCACCTCGAAAGCCGTATATTTGCGGTCCTCCGGGCGGATGGGGAGCTGGTGGTAGGTCGATTTGAGGTCTAGCGTGGAGAACATCGGTATTGCGCAATCCGATTGACCATGTCGGATATGCGCGGAAGGGGATACGCATCCAGCTGCATGTACCAGTGATGGTCTGACTATAATCGATGACCATCCGGTGTTTCTCCCCAGCGCTCTCCAGGGGCTGGTGCTCGCCTCAATGATCCCTTCCTTCAGGAGCCGCTGGACCTCGGACCTAATGAAGGTCCTGTCCCTCGCACTGTACCGTCTGCTCTTAGTGGCAATGGGCTTACACTCGGGGGTGAGGTGTTCGAATAGCGGTGGAGGGGTGACTTGGAGGGTGGAAAGGCCGCAGGTGGTGCGCGGTGGGTAATCTGTGGGTTGCAGATGGAGATCGGGGAAAGAGGCCCGTTGTACTGTAGCGTGACGCTCTTAAGATGGGTCATGAAATCGAGCCCTAGGAGTACGGGAGCGCAGAGGTGTGGGAGCACCAGGAGCTTAAAATTTGCATACTCGGTCCCCCGAACCATAAAGGTCACCACACAGTACCCGAGGACATCCACAGAGTGGGACTTTGAGGCCAAGGAAATGGTTTGTTTGACTGGCCGCACCGAAAGAGCGTAGCGGCGCACAGTATCGGGGTGGATAAAGCTCTCCATACTCCCGCTGTCAAACAAATAATTTCCCACGCGGCCGTTTACCTGTATGTCCATCATGGACCTGGTGAGCTGATGTGGACGAGACTGGTCAAGCTGGATCGCTGCCACCGTGGATCCCGGAGAATCATCGGCCGGCGTCCAAAATGGCGGCTCCCTTGTCTCGCATGCGGCCGACGGCGTCCAAGATGGCGGCCCCCTTGACTCCCACACGGCCGATGGCGTCCCAAATGGCGGCTCCCCGGGCTCACACGTGGTCGCTGGTGTCCAACATGGCGGCTCCCTTGAGTCACACGTGGCTGATGGCGTTCGGGTTTTCTGTTCCCTCGGGTCGCACGCTGCGCTATTTGGTTTCGAGGCCGACTTCGCCCTGCAGACTTTTGCGTAGTGGCCTTTCTTTCCGCACCCTGAGCAGAACACCTCCCTTGTCGGGCAGCGTTGTCGGGGGTGCTTCGCTAGGCCGCAAAAATAACACTTTGGGGCTGCCACGGCCGCAGCCGCCGAGTCGTTGGTGGGGCGCTGTGTGGCATAAGTCTGAGGCCCTCCTAGGTACTGGGGTGGTAGTGGCCGTGAGGCCCACGATGTCGAGTGATTGTGCGCGTACGCCTCGAGGTTACGGGATGTCACTTCTCGGGATTCCGCGAGTGTCACAGTTTTTGGAAGATCTAGCCCACCTTGTTCTAGCAGGCGCTGCCGAATATAGTTGGATGCGATGCCTGTAACGTAGGCATCGCGGATTAAGTCCTCTGTATACTGCGCAGCGGATACGGCCTTGCAGTTACAGGCCCTGCCGAGTGCACGTAGTTCGCGGAGAAACTGTGCGTTTGATTCCCGCGGCCGCTGTTTACGGGTAGCTAGCAGATGCTTGGCGTAGACTTTGTTTGTCTGTTGGCTGTATTGGCTCTTTAGGAGCGCGAGCGCATCTGCGTACGTTTCTGCATCACAGATGGTGGCAAAAACTGCGTCGCTTACCCGGGCGTTGAGCACGTGCAGCTTATCTGCATTGGACCGGACGGCCGTGGAGGCTCCGAGGAAGGCTTCGAAGCACTTCAGCCAGTCATTAAAGCTGTTGGCTGCCCCGGCGCTTGCGGATCCAGGTTTAGGGTATCGGGCTTTAAAAGTTGCTCCATTCCGGTTTTTTGGTTGTACACATCAAGAAAGAGGTGGAGAAACTCAAAGACCCTGAACCATTTACCTTGGGTGGTTGGCTCTCAGGCTGGATAGGCTCTCCAGGAACATCGACCCTGGAAGGGATTATATTATTTTCATTGTGATCCTAGTGTTAGTAGTAATTGTATACCTGATCAAATATGGAAATGGACAACTTTCTAAGTCCACAGGAGGAACAGCATCAGTGACGGCAGGTAGGGTAAGGAAGAAGAGATTCAGAACGTCAAAATACTTAGGACTAAGTTTAGTTACTTAGATACATCAATTTAGTGGCCTTAATTGGTCCTTGGCCAATGGCCAAAATGGGGGACTGATGTAGGGGGGTGTGGTGAACCATTGTTGGTTCCCACCAGGTAGTGCTGAGCCAGGGTCTGGCCAGTACTATGAGTCTGTATATATGTTACTGTTGGGGTTAGGGTTGGGCTGTTCTACATGTTACTGTTGGGGTTAGGGTTGGGCTGTTCTACCTGTAATATAGTTCTTATGGTACATCCCAGTCGGGCTCCGCCTCCTGGGAGAGGTATAAAGGTCACTGCTCTGTCTGGGACCCTTTAGTCTGGGATCGTGTATTATATATAGTAGCTTTATTGTTGTAGTCAATAAAAGCCTTTATTTCCCCGAGTACCTCTAGCCTCGTGAGTTATATCGCGCATCAGGGGGCTGATTAGGCTAATAAACACACAACCATAGATTTAAGAACACTAACACAACACTAACTTTAGAATGAATGATCTTGGATGATGGGAACGTAAGCCAGCCCCCAGGGCAGTTGCCATAGAAGACAGCTGTGTATGATTAACAAATATTTCTCATTTAAAACATGTATTTCAAATTTACAAGATGGATGGGTTTTGTTTTTGGTTACATTTTGTGAAACTTCAGTCAGTGACAAAATACAGCAGACCCTAGTGGGAGAGGTGAGAAACAATAAATCTACTGAAAGCAGTAATGCTATTGGTCGGGAACAAGATGGCTACCAATGCTTGCCTTATGAATAGGATCATACAACTCCGAGAGATAACGCAGTCGTGAGCAGACATGAAGAATTTCTCAGAGTCGGACGGGTGTCAATTCAATGGGAATCATTCTCCCATTTCACTGTCCAGTGTCCCATGTTGCTGGGTGTGGCCAAACGGGCCATCTAAAATGGTGATTTGTAAAGCACTCTGGGACAATTGGGCAAGAACTTAAATGACAGGCTGCAGCCTAAAAGACAGAGATAAACAGGCTGCAACCCAGACGGGTGAATACACAGGATATGGGTCATCTCCAGGACAAAAGAGACTTCCTGGTCAAACTGGGTTGTTTACCAGACATAAGGGCGCCGTAACCCCTTATTTGGGAGGGAGGTGTGAACCCTACGTGCCCCCAGCACCTGCAGACATGGCCGTTGGGGACACACCCAGAGATCGGTGTGGCAGCACCCGATTGGACTTTATCGATCAGGGTGATCAAGTCCTGATCGATTGATTGACAATGGCCAAAAGGAGCGCGAAACCCAATGGGGTAAAAAGGATGCTGCGCAACCAAGAATCGCTCTCTCTCTCTCTCTGACCCCACGAACGAGCTCCAACACCGGTGACCATCGCCAGCGACGACCAGCACGAGGAGAGCCACCACACCCGAGAAGGAAGGAAGACCAGAGCCAGAGTGCCAGACCAGACCAAAGGACCAGACTACGCAGAGAACAACCGAGACCAGCGCACAGATAAAGGCCAATATCTGCCTGGGGACTCGCCAGTCACACAAAGTTAAGTCAAGGTCTCGTATTGGACTTGAACTCTCGTATTTTCTGTAAAGATAACTTATCGTTGGTTGGGTGGGTGATTATTGATTGTGTGTCTTAAATAAATATTGGTTGTACTAACAAGACGTCTACTCGCAGTTATTTGTCCACCGTCCAAGGGTTAAAACAGACTGTGCGGCAGGCACAACATGGGCAACAGAAGGGGGGTAACATCCATAATTAATAACAAATGAAATCCCATGAGGTCAGGATGTATATTGTTATTGGCTGGAGTTAATGACAGGATGGTTATTGACTCATTTGTATTAATGTTTACTGGATAAAGCCCGCGGGAAAGGTGGGCAATATGATTTGGTAAATGTATAATTGCCTTCACGAGGGCGTTGTTTTCCAGACTGATATCCGGCTGCCCGCATTCTATACCCTGAGTGCAGGTCTTCCTCATCACATTCTCCCAATCCATTGTTTGATTAAATAAAGTCACGTCTTCAAAATCAGATCACTGCATTTTGACTCTTTGTATTCAGCTTAAGTCTGAGCAAATACATAGTCTCGAGAGGAAACCCCCACCTACATTTACCAATAGTTACCCACTCAGCTCCAAGTTCCCGATGCCCTCACTCTAGCTGAAACACACTCCAGCTGCAGTCTCTCTCCCACTGGCATGCGCAGCCTCACTGGTCGACTTGCCCACATAGCGTTTTTAAACAATTTTTGTGCTTATCAAACTGAGGCATATAAATGTGACATTGAGACAATTCACCATTTCAGGCACATGAACTCAGCATTAAACAATACGAAGCTAACTAGAGTACAGCCAGATGCAGAGTAAAGACACATACCCTCTGCTCATGTCCAATGCCAGAAACACACAGCTGACACCAGTGAAACATTTCAGTTTCCGGATCTAGCCTGAACAGCGGGGTGACATATTGCACAATGAAAACCCATAATTTTTCAATTCTTGATTATCTCCCAAAGATTTTCTCACTGTCGACATAACTACATAAGAATAGGGAAGGGAAAGCCTCACTAAATCACTGTCAGCACATCTGCTAGTTAAGATGGGGTAGATTTATAGATGTTTCCTCCTGTCGGGGAAAGCTAAAACAAGGGGACTTAAATATAAGATGGTCACTAATAATTCCAACTGTGAATTCCAGAGAAATCATTTTTTAACCAGGGAGTGTTTGGAATGTGGAACTTCCTGTTGCAGCGTGTGGTTGAGGGAAGTAGTGTATAAGGGACTAAAGTAATTCAAGAAGGCAGCTCTCCGCCACCTTCTCAAGGATAATTAGGGATGGAAATAAATGATGGTCCAACCAACCATGCCCACATCTCCTGAATGACCTTTTTTTAAAAAAAGGGAAAACGCAATAGAAGAATATACTGAGGGGGGTTTCTTTATTTATTTATATGTTGGACATGAGCGTCACTGGCTGGCCAGCATTTATTACCCATCCCTAGTTACCCGAGGGCAGTTGAGGGTCAACCACATTGCTGTGGGTCGAGAGTCACATGTAGGCCAGACCGGGCAAGGAAGGCAGATTTCCTTCCCTAATGAAAGGGTGAAATGAAATAGGGTGTGAGGATGCTCATCTCAGGCATGTAAACCCCAGCTTGGACCAGTTGGGCCAAATAATCTGCTCCTTTGCTGTAGTCATAGTTAGAGCACTTGGGGAAATAGACACTGCTCTCTGTAGCTAGGGTTGAGAGTCCCGAAGGCTGTGTTGCCTACCTGGTGCCAGCGTTAAGGAGATCTCATCTGGGCTGTGGGAGTGGGAGGAGAAAAATCCAATTGTTGTGGTCCATGTAGGCACCAATGGTATAGGTAGAATGAAGAAAGAGATTCTGCAGAGAGAATACATGCAACTAGATGCTGAATTAGAAAGCAGAACCACAAAGGTAATAATCTCTGGATTACAACCTGAGTCATGAGCTAATTGGCATAGGGTCAATGAGATTAAAGAGGTAAATGCGTGGCTCAAAGATGGGTGTGGGGGAAATGGGCTTGAGTTCTTGGGACATTGGCACCAGGACTGGGAAAGAGGGAGTTGTTCCGTTGGGATGGGCTCCACATAAATCATGCTGGGACCAGTATCCTGAGAAATCAAATAACTGGGGTGTAAATAGAGCTTTAAACAAAATAGCTGAGGGAGGTTCAGTTGCATGGAAATTAAAAAATCAAAATGTAAGAAGGAGGAGTCCAGGTTAATGATGAGGCTAATTGTTACCAGATAATGAAAGGAAGGGGCAGAGCTTATAAATGTCATATTAATCAGGGAATTGCTAAGAGTAGGGAAAGTTAGTAATTAAAGGCTTTGGGGCCATTCTCACTTTCTTGTCCTACTAGTTATGGACGGGGTGAGCCAGTAAGATGGCAAGGAAGGCGAAAATCATATTGGACATTCTAGAATGATAGGCCATCGTTTTAGGCGAAGGGGGGCAGATTTAAAACAGAAATGAGGAGGAATTTTTTGCACTAAGACCTGTACGTCCATCACCCTTGTTTTTATATAGAAAATAGGAGCAGGAGTAGGCCATTCTGCCCTTCGAGCCATGGCTGATCATCTAACTCAATGGCCTGTTCCAACCTTCCCCACATATCCTTTGATTCCCCTTTACCCCAACAGCTACATCTAACTCCTTCTTGAAAACATACAATGTTTTGGCCTCAACTGCTTTCTGTGGTAGTGAATTCTACAGGCTGATCACTCTGGGTGAAGAAATTTCTCTTCATCTCAGTCCTAAAAGGTTTACACCATATCCTTGGACTATGACCCCTAGACACTCACACCATCGGGAACATCCTTCCTGCATCTACTTTGTCTAGTCCTGTTTGAATTTTATAGGTTTCTCTGAGATCCCCCCCCCCTCATTCTTCTAAACTCCAGCAAATATAATCCTAACCGACCCAATCTCTTCTTATATGTCAGTTCTGCCATCCCAGAAATCAGTCTGGTAAACCTTCTCTGCAAGAATATCCTTCCTCAGATAAGGAGACCAAAACTACACACAGTGTTCCAGATGTGGTCTCACCAAGATTCAGTATAATGGCAGCAAGACATCCCTGCTCCAGTATTCGAATCCTTTCATTCTGAAGGCCAGTATACTACTTGCCTTCTTTACTGCCTTCAGTGACAGGTGTACAAGGACACCCAGGTCTCGTTGCACATTTCCCTCTCTTAATTTATAGCCACTCAGATAATAATCTGCCTTCCTGTTTTTGCCACCAAAGTGGATAACCTCACATTTATCCACATTATATTATATGTGTCACGCATTTACCCACCCACTCAGCTTGCCCCAATCACATTGAAGCATCTCTGCATTCTCCTCACAGCTCACCCTCACATCCAGCTTTGTGTCATCTCCAAATCTGGAGATATTACATTTAGTTCCCTCATCTAAAGTATTAACATATATTGGAATAGCTGGGGTCCTAGCACCAATCCATGCGGTACCCACTAGTTACTGCCTGCAATTTGGAAAATTATCTGTTTATTCCTACTCTTTGTTTCCTGTCTGCCAACCAATTTTCTATCCATCTCAATACACTACTCCCAATCCCATGTGCTTTAATTTTTCATGCTAATCTCTTATGTGGAACTTTGTCAAAAGCTTTCTGAAAGTCCAAATAGACCACATTCACTGGATCCCCATCAAGTCCACTAATGACATCCTTGAAGAATTTCAATAGATTTGTCAAGCATGATTACCCTTTCATAAATCCATGCTGGCTCTGTCCAATCCTGCCACTGTTTTCCACGTGCTCTGCTATAAAATAAGATACGGTGGCACAGTGGTTAGCACTGCTACCTCACAGCGCCAGGGACACGGGTTCAATTCCAATCTCGGGTCTGTGTGGAGTTTGCATGTTCTCCCCATGTCTGCATGGGTTTCCTCCAGGTGCTCCAGTTTCCTCCCACAATGGGAAGATGTGCAGGTTAGGTGGATTGGCCATGCTAAATTGCCCCTTAGTGTCATGGGGATTAGCAGCGTACATACGTGAGGTTACAGAGATTAGGCCTGGGTAGGATTGATGTCGGTGCAGGCTCGATAGGCCGAATGGCCTCTTTCTGCACTGGAGGGATTCTATGCTTCTATGATAATGGACTCTAGAATTTTCCCCACTACCAACGTCAGACTGACTGGTCGATAATTCCCTGTTTTCTTTCTACCTCCTTTTTTAAATAGTGGGGTTGCATTAGCTACCTTCCAATCTGTAGGAACTGTTCCAGAGTCAATGGAATCTTGGAAGATGACCACCAATGCATCCACTATTTCTAGGGTCACTTCCTTAATTACTCTGGGATGTAGATTATCAGGCCCTGGGGATTTATTGGTCTTCAATCCCAACAATTTCCCCAACCCCATTTCTCTACGAATACTGATTTCCTTGTTCCTCCCTCTTACTAAATCCTGTGTTCCCCAACATTTCTGATATTGTATCTGTTCTGCTTTGTGAAGACAGAACTAAAGTATGTATTTAGCTTGTCGGCCATTTCTTTGTTCCCCATTATATATTCTCCTGTTTCTGACTGTAAGATGAAATTTGTCTTCACCAATCTTTTTCTCTTGACATACTGATAGAAACTTTTACTGTCAGCTTTTATGTTCCCCGCAAACTTACTCTCATACTCTAATTTACTCCTCTTGATCAACCCCTCGGCCCTCTTTTGCTGAATTCTAAACTGCTCCCGATCCTCAGGTTTGTTGCTTTTTGTATGTCTCTTCCTTGGATCTAATCATATCTCTAATTTCCCTTGTAAACATGATTTGGCCACTTTTCCAGTTTTACTTCTGCGCCAAACAGGAATAAACAATTGTTGCAGTTCACCCATGCGCTCTTTAAATATTTGCCATTGTTTACCCTCCACCATACCTTAAATAATGTTCCCCAATCCATCAAAGCCAACTCACGCCTCATGCCATCGTAGTTTCCTTTATTAAGGTTCAGGGCCCTCATCTCAAAATTAAAGATGTCACTCTCCATCTTGATGAAGAATTCTATCATATTATGATTGCTCATCCCCAAGGGGGTCTCACACAATTATATTGCCAATTATTCCTTTCTCATTAGACAATATCCAATATAAGATGGCCAGTTGTCTAGCTGGCTTCTCAACGCATTGGTCCAGAAAACCATCCAGTATACGCTCCAGGAATTCCTCCTCTATGGTATTGTGATTAATTTGAAATGCCCAATCTATATGTAGATTAAAGACACCTATAATTACAGATGTTCCTTTATCGTATTCCTGTTTAATGTAATTTCCAACATCAACACTACCGTTTGGGGGTCTATACACCACACCCATTAATGATTTTTGCCCCTCAGTGTTTCTCAGCTCAACCCATACAGATTCCACATCATCTGAACTAATATCTTTCTTCACTATTGCGTTAATTTCTTCTTTAACCAGCAAAGCAACTCCACCACCTTTTCATTTTTGTCTGTCCCCTTCCTAAATACTGAATACCCCTGGATGTTCAATTCCCATCCCTAGTCACCCTGCAGCCATGTCTCCTTAATCCCAACTATATCATATCCACTCCTAATCTATACGGGTTCTCTATCCCATAATGAATTAAATCAAAATCTTCATACTTATCCTCAAATCCCTCTAGTGCATCGACCAGTCTACCTTTGCAACTTCTTACATTCTTAACTTCTAAATGTGTAATGTAATTTTGAGGGGATCTTTACATAGATTCTGTAAAGCTGACAGAAAGCAAACATCGAACCAATACTTAAAAAGGATGACAAGTCTTTCCAAAGTTGTGGGAGTGTGTGGACTCCAGTGGTTTAATAAACAACAGTCAGCATGGATTTAGATGGAGGACATTCTGAGTAACACATCCCCACGACATTGTTGAGGACTTTACACGTAAAACATGTAACGTTAAAATTCCCAGTGGAATACAGGGTAGGGTTATTCCACTTTGAGAAATTAGGTGTTGAACGGCTATGGTGGAAAATGGGTTGTGAATAAAAAAACAGAATTGAAGGAGGGCAAAAAAGGGGAAATAATGTCAGCAAAGGTTGCAATAGTGGACTGGTTGATGATGAGCGTGAAGATTTTTAATTTATTTCATGATGGGATAAGGAGCCAGTATAGCTCAGAAACAACAAGGGTATTGGCATGTAGGTCTTACTGCAAGACAGGAAATAGGTGGCTAGATTGTGGAGAAATTGGTCTTTATGCAGGATGCAGTTAATGACGATATTGGAGAACTGAATCTAGAAAAAGCAGAAACATGGATTAAGCTTCTGGTGACTGTCCAATCGAATAGAGATGAAGATGTGGGTTTTAGTCATAGCCAGAGCACGGGTGGGAGAGTGAGCTGTGAAAAGGATGCAGAGATGTTTTAGTGTAATTTGGACAAGTTGAGTGATTGAGCAAATGATTGGCTACCACAGAAAGTAGTTGAAGCCAAAACATTGAATGTTTTCAAGAGGCAGTTAGATATAGCACTTGAGGCTTAGGGCCTCAGGGAACACCCCCTTCAAGGGACCATGCTACCACATTCCCCAGTGTCTCATAACAAAGTATAGGACATTGCCCAATCCATCACTCAAACCAGCCTCCCATCCATTGAGTCTGTCTACATTTCCCGCTGCCTCAGCAAAGCAATCAGCATAATTAAGGACCCCACACACCCCGGACATTCTCTTTTCCACCTCCTTCTGTCGTGAAAAAGATACAAAAGTCTGAGGTCACGTACCAACCGACTCAAGAACAGCTTCTTCCCTGCTGCCATCAAATTTTTGAATGGACCTATCTTGCATTAAGTTGATCTTTCCCTATACCTTAGCTATGACTGTAACACTACATTCTGTACTTTTTCATTTCCTTCTCTATGAACGGTATGCTTTGTCTGTATAGTGCACAAGAAATAATACTTCTCACTGTATCTTAATACATGTAACAATAATAAATCAAATCAAATCCGATTGTATTTATATTCTAAGCCTTATTGATAAAGACAAGGATTGCCTATGCTTTTTTGACAGCCTTTTTAACTTGTCCTATCACCAACAAAGATTTACATATATCCTTGGTTCCGTCAGAATTGATATCAAGATGGTGGAATGGTGATGACGGTGCTGGACTTGTAATCCAGAGGCCCAGGCTAAAGCTCCGGGGACATGGGTGCAAATCCTATCACAGCAGCTGGTGGAATTTAAATTCAATTAATATAATATGAAATCATAAACTTAGTCTCAATAATAGTGAGCATGACAATTATCATTGATTGTTGTAAAAATCCATCTGGTTCACCAATATCATTTAGAGAAGAAAATCTGGGTGGCACAGTGGTTAGCACTGCTACCTCACACCACCAGGGATCCTGGTTTCCTCCTACACTTCAAAGATGTGTGGGTGTGGTGAACCATCGTTGGTTCCCACTGGATAGTACTGAGCCAGGGTCTGGCCAGTACTACAAGGATGTACATATGTTACTGTTGGGTTGTGCTATTGTTGCTGTTGGGGTTAGGGTGGGGTTGTTACACCTTTGTACTGTAGTGTTGTGGCACATCCCAGTCGGGCTCCGCCTCCTGGGAGAGGTATAAAAGTCCCTGCTCGGGCCGGGACCCCTTCAGTCTGGGATAGTGTATATAATTACTGGCTGCTTCATTACAGTAAATAAAAGCCTTTCATTTACCGAGCATCAGGCCTCGTGTTTGAGTAGCGCATCAGTGGGTTAGGTTGATTGGCCATGCTAAATTGCCCTTAGTGTCAGGGTAAATAAGCAGGTTATGGGGATAGGGCCTGGGTGGGATTGCGATCTGGCCTACATGTTACTCCAGACCCACAGCAATTTGGAGTTTGGGGTGTGTACTGCCCCTTGTGGGTCAGGTGACCACTGGGGATTAGCTCCTCCCAGTGTGGGACCTGTTTGTGCAGTCTTATATCTGACTATAAAACAGTGCACACCGACAATAAAGAGCTCCCAGTGTTCAAGTTACCAAGCCTACCTCATGGTTCTTTAAGCACCATAAGTTGATAGGTGCATACAAAACAGTTTTTGCCAAACTTAATTGATGTTTCCTAACATTTCCAGTAAATGTTCTTTCAATAACTAAATTTGAAGCAGAACACTGGCCTGAAAAGAGATCAGTATATATTTACAAATCCCTACCCTCTCTCCAGTCTGGAGCCTTTGGGAATCCAGGCATATTCACTGGCCAGTACCAGACTAGGCCAACTCATCAACAGAGTTCAGATATACCCTTTCCAATAGTGTGACAAACCAAGTATTTCCTTCAGGAACCACAACACTTCAAAAAGTCTCGATGTGAATCTCTCATCACATGGAGAAGGTGGTGAAGCATGAGGATTGCAAATGTTACACCTCTGATTATAAACAGGGAGAAGGATGAAAACAGCAATTCCAGGCCAGCTTTACGCTAGTGGTTGGGGGTAACTTTTAAAAAGACCTGCTGGGTGGCACAGTGGTTAGCACTGCTGCCTCACAGCGCCAGGGACCCAGATTAACAAACCAGTGCTAACTTTAACTTATTATCACATACATTTATGAATCCCAATTCACTTTGTTCCCGATTATTCATAGAATCCCTACTGTGCAGAAGGAGGCCATTCGACCCATCGAGCCTGCACCGACCACAATCCCACCCAGGCCCTATCCCCGTAACCCTACTTATTTACCCTGACACTAAGGGGAAATTTAGCATGGCCAATCAACCTAACCCACACATCTTTGGAGTGTGGGAGGAAACCGGAGCACCCCCGGAGGAAACCCACACAGACACGGGGAGAAAGAGTAAACTCCACACAGACTGTGGCCCAAACTGGGAATCAATTCAGGTGGCATGGTGCACAATGGTTAGCTGTGCTGCCTCACAGTGCCAGGGACCTGGGTTCAATTCCGTCCTCAGGTAACTGTCTGTATGGGGTTTGTATGTTCTCCCCGTGTCTGCGTGGGTTTACTCCGGGTGCCACAGTTTCCTCCCACATTCTGAAAGACGTGCTGGTTAGGGTGCATTGACCCGGACAGGTGCTGGACTGTGGCGACTGGTGGAATTTCACAGTAACTTCATTGCAGTGTTAATGTAAGCCTTACTTGTGACTAATAAATAAAATTTAAAAATGAAACCAGATTAAATACTCTGGAAAGCAGGATGGTGGAAGGGAATATGTTTTGATGTTTGATCATTTAGAACATTGGACATTTATGGTCAACTTATATCTGAAAATGTTATTAAGAAAATCAGACTAGGTCACCAATAAACAATTGTTCATTAAAGGGATATTTAAATTTGATTTGCTTATGATATTGTGTTACATGGTATAACGCTCCTGTCGTCATAGATCTGACTCAAAATAGAACAGGAGATTCCACAATTATACACCCATAACTTATACAAAACCTCACTTCTTGTTGTCACATTTTTGTCACACTTTGCGTCATTCCTATTCACTTTAACTATAATTTGCCTATATTTAGAAGCTGGCTGAATAATCACCTTGCGATAGAACAATCTGACCACCAGGTGGTGCTGTCTTTACCCTATAAGTCATTTAAAATTCTAAAAATAATCTTCATTTGAAAAGTGGCCATCGCCATTTTCTATCTGTAATTGAAATTAAAATGTCCAAAATAATGGTTTAAACAACATTTTCAAAATTGTAAAGTGCACTGTTCACAATACTGTAATGTAGGGTGGAATCTTCTCAATAGGTAGGACCTCTGACCCCGGGGTCCTGATCTTGGGGTAAGACCTAGCCACCTAAAAAGAAAAGAAACAGAGAAATAAGAATACTGTCCTGAACTGGTCTTGAATATTTTAAAATTGAACATCAGCAAAAACTGGGGAATAAGAATGCTCGTCAGGATTGTTTTTAGCTTCTGGGCAATGCTCGCCCCACCACTGCCTGATAGGCTCATGCTTCAGCAGAGACAACATGGGTCTCTCGCTGGTTCTTCAGGTGGCAGACAAGCTCCTCCCCCCCCCCCACCTCCACAAAATCCCACCCATCATTACATTTACATGCCTCTTAATACCTTAATTATTGAACAGAAGGAGGCCGTTCAGGCCTTTGTGTCAGTGGTGGTTCTTTGAAGGAACTGTCCAATTAGTCTCACTCCCACACTTTCCCAGAGCTCAGCACATTTTCTTCAAGTGTTCAATTCGATTCCCTTATGAATGTTACTATTGAATCTCCTTCTACTCCTCCCCATTCAAACAATAACAACTTGTGGTCTAATTTTGCCCCCTTCATATTGCCGCTGGTTCTTTTGCTAATTAATGTAAATCTGTGTCCTCTGGTTACTGACCTGTTTGCCACCTGATACTGCTTTACGGCACAGCTCGGTGCCAGCACGGTGACTCGATGGTTAGCACTGCTGCCTCACAACGCCAGGGACCTGGGTTCGATTCCCGGCTCGGGTCACTGTCTGTGCAGAGTCTGAACGTTCTCCCCGTGTCTGCGTGGGTTTCCTCCGGGTACTTCCGTTTCTTTCCACAGTCCAAAAGACGTGCATTGGCCGCGCTAAATTCTCCCTCAGTGTACCCGAACAGGCATCGGAGTGTGGCGATAAGGGGATTTTCAGAGTAACTTCATTGCTGTGTTATGCGAACCTACTTGTGATACTAATAAATAAATAAATAAATATTACCTAATTTACTTAACCAAATCCTTCAAGATTCAAATTCCTCCTGAACTTCCTCTACAAACAACACCAGTTCCTCTAGTATCTGCTCATAATTGAAGTCTTTCACCCCAGTATCATTCTTATAAATCTCTTCCACCCTCACAAAGACCTTGACATCTTTCCTCAAGTGCAGTGCCCAGAATTAACCTCAATGTCTCATCTGCAGCTTAACAGTGATTTGTAAAATGTTAATATAATTCCCTCGCTTTTGTACTCTAAGGGTGGGATCATCTGGCCCTTCCTGCCATTGGGATTGATCCTGATACCAGTAGGCAGGACCACCTCTGGATAAGCCCTTCCGTTCTGAAAGAAACAACTGTTCACCATTACTCTGCGCTTTCTGTCCCTTTGCCAATCTTCATGCAGCCACTTAAATAATCCCTTTTAAATTTAACAAGTCAATTTTGCTGATGAATCTATCATGTATACTCCTGTAAGGTCCCTTCTCAGTTGTCTCCACTGAATACTAAATGGGTCCAGTATCTTCCACTTAGAAAGGAAACCAGAACTAGAGGGCACAGCCTCAAAATAAGGGGGAGTCAGTTTAGAACAGAGTTGAGGAGGAACTTCTTCTCTCAGAGGGTAGTGAATCTCTCGAATTCTCTGCCCATTGAAGCAGTGGAGGCTACCTCGTTAAATATGTTTAAGTCACAGGTAGATAGGTTTCTGATCAATAAGGGAATTAAGGGTTATGGGGATCGGGCGGGTAAGTGGAACTAAACCACTATCAGATCAGCCATGATCTTATTGAATGGCGGGGCAGGGTTGAGGGGCTAGATGGCCTACTCCTGCTCCTATTTCTTGTGTTCTTATGTTTTTTTTCATCACAACTGAATCCTTTGAATTGAGTGATTGGTCTCATGGTTCACCTTCAGGACTTGAATGGTTCCGTAGCCAACTCGAGCTAACATTATGCAAGGTGCTGTCAGTCCAATGCACTTTACAGTCTTAGCAACACATTCTATAATTTGTGATAAATTCACTTTGCAATAATTGCGTTGCTTATTCCTGCGCCAGTGAAAGAAACAATTCTGTCATCACGCGAAGTTTTTTTTCTGATCTCCCTCCCGTGTTTTAGTATGTTTGTGACATCAAATTTTCCTGCCAGCGTTGTGTCGCACCTTAGCACACTTAGCTGTGCTATCGTTAAGGCTGCAAAAATTACCTAAGAGGCTCAGGAGAGCAATTGTATTCTGTGAAGTATGTAACTCTTAAGTGGGAGACTAATTCACTGTTTGTTGACTTACGAAATTGCAAATTTTCACAGATCCCTTGTACTTTTACAAGAATTCCTGTCTCAAAGCTAGAGGGAGTATGAACTCACATTGTGTTTTTGGAATTGAATTTTGTATATTTTTTGACACACTGTGCAAGTTTAAAAATATAATGAAGTCCTCGACATTCTGACACAGTGAAGGACGGCCCTGGAGGGAAAGTGGAAACTTGCAGCTAAATGAGGATCTCCAGCAACATTCACTTCTGTTGTTCCACTATTATTTTGTCCAACTGCAGTTGTAATGTTCTTCATTCCTGGCCGGGATTCCTAAACAGGGAAGGAGTGACTTTGGCAATCTGTGCTGGCTGGCCTTCATTGGCAGCAACCCGATCTGAGTCACAGCTCTGTGAATTAAAACTTCACAATGAAGTTCAAAACATGGGCCTGAATTTTCATAGAGTCTGGGCAACTCCCGTCTCCATAAACCCTTCCCAAAGGAAAGCGCCCCAGTAGTTTGGATTTTCATTCCTGGGGTTGAGTAAGAATGGAATTTGTGGTCATCGCCTTTGGAAGAGGTTTGGAGGTGGGCTGAATGGAAGGTCAGCAAAACTACGAAAAAAAATGAAATAAAACAAAATACAGCCCTCACCCCTCAGACACTCCCCAAGGCCCATCCATGCCAACCCAAACAACTTCATGTCTTCACCACCCCCATTGCCCACCCTCCATACCAATCCATGCACTGCAATCATCCCCATAGCCCCTTATAGTCCCTATGACAACTTAGTGCCAACTCATGCCAACCCATCCATCATTCTTTGCTCTTACATCCTCTATGCCAACTCACCCAGTATCTGTTGATGAATTCACTATTATCACAGTGGGGTGACAGATGGGCCTTTCATTTCACACTTTAATTAACAGCTCCAAATGCTTATAAAGTCTTTGAAATGGGACTATGAACATAAATATTTGTTTTTATAAGGGGTTAAAGAAAGTTAAATGCTGCAAATGGATTTTTATAAGTGAGTGATTTATTTAAATAATGAATTCATCAATAGGTACTTAAGTACTTTATTTAATCTAAGCATGGGTCCTATGGTATGTCCACGGTGGGTACAGCAGGACAGGTAGTAGGACATGAGGGCATGAAGGGCCAGGGGTGATGGAGGGGGTGTCAGAAGCATGAAGCGGCATAGGTAGGGCATGAGGAGTGTGAGGAGTTGTGGGTGGTGTGAGGGCTGGGGAGCTGTTTTTAGTTCTATTCCTTTATCTCATAGCTCCAACAAAAGTAAGGCCACACTTGGAATACTGCATACTGTTCTGGTCACCCTATTATAGAAAGGATATTATTAAACTACGAAGAGTGCAGAAAAGATTTACTGGGATGCTACCGGGACTTGATGGATTGAGTTATAAGGAGAGGCTGGATAGACTGGGATTTTTTTCTCTGGAGCGTAGGAGGCTGAGGGGTGACCTTATAGAGGTCTATAAAATAATGAGGGGCATAGATTAGCTAGATAGTCAATACCTTTTCCCAAAGGTAGGGGAGTCTAAAACTAGAGGGCATAGGTTTAAGGTGAGAGGGCAGAGATACAAAAGGGTCCAGATGGGCAATTTTTTCACACAGAGGGTGGTGAGTGTCTGGAACAAGCTTCCAGAGGTAGGAATACAGGCGGGTACAATTTTGTCTTTTAAAAAGCACTTAGACTGTTACATGGGTAAGATGGCTATAGAGGGATATGGGCCAAACATGGGCAATTGGGATTAGCTTAGTGGGTAAAAAAGGGGCGGTATGGACAAGTTGGGCCAAAGGGCCTGTTTCCATGCTGTAAACCTCTATGACTCTAAATATCGGAGTACCGAGGCCAGCCTTTAACCTAGCTCGCTCCCATAGCTGGCAGCCTCTGAACTCTTTCTGGGAGCAAGGGCCATGACTCCCATCCTCACTCGCCACCCCCCCTCCCCCAAGGATGAAAATCCGACTTCCGGGGTATTTCCTCTAGGTTGGGTTTGCAGAACTGGGAATTGTCCCAATTCTGCAATTATAGCCAGGAATTACGATTCAGACCTAAGCCAAGGCATCACCTGTGTTTTCAGGTAAATGTTGAGGGTTCTGTGGTATCGAGAGTGGAATCTGTGTTCATTGCAATATTTCACCTTTCAGCACCATTAAAGACTGATTATTTGATAATTTTTTCACTTGCTGTTGGGGCAAATCTGTACCTGCGCAGCAGTAATTACTGGCTTTCCAAAGGAAATGTAACACTGATGAATTTGGGGGATCCTGTTGATTGGTAAGCCACAATCAATTTTTTTTTCTCCCTGCTGGCACTATCTCCTGAATCATCATCTCACCACCTCTTTTGACCTTTCCACCCTATCTAAGTTGTCAGGCTGCATGGCTGACGTCCAAACCTGGGGAACAGAAATTTCCTCCAATTAAATATTGGAAAGACCAAAGCCATTGGCTTAAACTTTTCAGTCCCGCCTGCCACGGGAATTGTCTGGGCAGGAAAAATAATTGGCGGCCAAGCAAAAGGTCCGTAAACCTTGGGCAGGAATTCCAGGCCGGCGGGACTGGAAAATCCCTCCTATTGTCTTTGAAATCTCCAATTCCGTTCCTTCCCCGAAACTGCCTGTTGCTGAACCAACCTTGGTGTCATGTCTAACCGTGAGATAAGCTTTTAATTGCATATTCATGCCATCACTAAGACCATTTATTTCAACCTCCGTAACTGCACCCGATTTCATCCATACCTCTGTTCTCCTACACTTGATGATTGCAACATACTTCTGGCTGATCTCCCACATCCCTCCTTAAACTTCAGTCATCCAAAACTCTGTGCTTGCATCCTAACCCATGCCAAGTCGTATTCACCTATCACCTCTGCACTCACTATCAACATTGGCTTCTGGTCAAGCAACACCTCAGTTTTAAAATTATCACCTGAGTTTTCAAATCCCTCAGTGAGTCCGTTCCTCCCTATCTCGGTAATCTTCTCCAGCCACACAGCTCTTTGAGAAAACTTTGCCTCTCAAATTCTGGCCTTTTGGCCATCAATGATTTGAATGGCTCCACCATTCACTGTGCCAAACCCCGAGCTCCGTAACTCCTTCCCTAAACTTGCCTGCCATTTTATTTCTCATTTGTCCTTTAAGATGCTCCTAAAATCCAAGCTCTTTGAGCAAGCTGGCTAATCTCAGAATCATAGAATGGTTATCGCGTGGGAGGAGGCAATTCAGCCCCTCATGACCATGCAGACTTCCTGCAAGAGCTCCGCAGTGAGTCCCACTGCCCTGCCATTTCCCATAGCCCCACTAACATTTTCTCCTTAGTTAATTGTTCAGTTAAGAGGGTCTTGTGGTGCAGTGGATAATGTCCCTATCTCTAAGCCAGAGCTCTGGGTTCAAGTCCCTCTCCAGGACTTCATGGTCAAGGAAGATGCGTTCATAATGTGGCCAAACAGGCACCCTACCAATATATGCCAAAGGCATGCAGTAAGAGTGGAAGTGATTTTTGGTCAACCATTTGTTGGAAAGAAATTGAATCCTCGATAACCACTATTCTTAGATCTGGGCTACGACATGTATGTAAAAATGTATGTTGCCACAGCAACTTAGACTTACTGGGGGTGGGGTGGGGGGTGGTGGTGGCGGGTGCTAGTTGGCTCAGTTGGCTGGTCGGCTGGTGTGGATCAGATTGGTGCTGACAGTATAGGGTTTGATACTTGTTCTGGCTGTGGAGGTGTTCATGGTGCTTTGGCTTATCTGTGGACAGAGAACTCAGGAAGAGTTCCCTTTTGAAAGCCATAATTGAAGCTGCACCTACCATACACTCAGGCAACGCATTCCAGCTCTGAACCGCTCGCTGCCTAAAAAGATTTTCCATACATCATTGCTGCTTCTTTTGACAATCACCTTGAATCAAGGTCCTCTGGTTTGCAATCATGGCAAGAAGTTTAACAACACCAGGTTAAAGTCCAACAGGTTTATTTGGTAGCAAAAGCCACACAAGCTTTCGAAGCTCTAAGCCCCTTCTTCAGGTGAGGTTGCAATCATGGCAACATAGGGACATTGAAATACGAGCAAGAGTAGGCCATTCTGCCCCTTGAGCCTGCTCCACCATACAACCAGATCATGGCTGATCTGCCTCAAAGCCATTTTCCTGCAGTATCCCCATATCCTTTGACATATGTAATAAATAGGAATTTTTTGATTTCTGTTTTGAACATACTCCATGACTAAGCCTCCGCAGTGCTCTTGGGTAGAGAATTCCAAAGATTCACCACTCTGAGTGAAGAAATTCCTCTTCATCTCAGTCCTAAATGACCTACCCCTTATTCTGAGGCTGTGTCCTCTTGTTCTAGATTCCCCAATCCAGGGGAAACATTCTTGCTGCATCTACCCTGTCGAGTCCTATTTCAATACGGTCATCACTTGTTTTCCTAAAGTCTAGAGAATACAGGCCCAGTGTCCTCAATCCTTTCACAAGCAGGAACAGTTTCTCCCTATCTATCCACTCCAGACTCTTCATGATATTGAACACCTCTACCAAATCTCCTCTCAACCATCTCTAAAGAGAACACTCCTTGCTTCATCAATCTGCACTGATAAATGAAGTGCCTCATTCCTGGGACCATTTTCATAAACTCTTTTTACACTCTTTAATATAGCTTCACATCTTTCTGAAAGTTCAATGTCTAGAATTGGAACCAATAGACCAGATGAGACTGAACCAATGTTTTACACAGATTCATCATAATTTCCTTGTTTTTGTTCTCCATGAAATGTTCTGGCTGTTCCCGCTGTCGGGATCTTTTAGTCCCACCAATGGCGACTCCCCCCCACCGCAGATTTCCCAGCGACAGAGGGTGCAAACATTGGGAAAATGCATTGACAATGGCAGGACTGGAATATCCTGTCACTGGCCAATGGCTGGCCGTCTCCACTGTTGCAAAACATGCCGCATTAAGGTGGAAAATCCCACCTTTAACCTCTATTTACAAAGTCTGGGATACTGTACATCTTATCAACTGCTTTCTCAACCTGTCCTGCCACCTTCAATGATTTGTACATACGTCCTCAAGGTCTCTCTGCTCCTGCACCCCATTAGAATTGCATCTTTAATCTTACTTTGCCTCTCCTCATTCTTTTAATGAAAATGTATCATTTCACACATGTGTTTGAAATATAATCTGCCGTGCATCTGCCCATGCCACCAGCTTTTCGTGTTGTTGTCATGCTTTGATGAGATTTTGCTTATTCTATGAGTCACCTGTGACAGAGTCATAGAGTCATAGAGGTTTACAGCATGGAAACAGGCCCTTCGGCCCAACTTGTCCATGCCGCCCTTTATTTTAAACTCCTAAGCTAATCCCAATTGCCCGCATTTGGCCCATATCCCTCACTACCAGCCACAGATTACTCTTCCCTGCAGGTACGAGAGAGCGGGAGAGATGGTTGTGGCTGGTAGTGTACCAGTGATGGTGCCCAGAGGGATTGGCCACAGACAGGGAGCGGAACCCCCCCGACCGGAGGATGAGATGTCACACCCCCTCTCCTCCCCCCCCCCCCCCCCCCCCCCCGGGATGATCGGTCACATCCCCTGCCCTCCCTCCCCCAGGGGATGATTGGTCACATCCCCTCACCTCCCCTCTCACCTACCCTCCCCCCCCCTCCCCCCCAACTGCAGGATGATCATCAGACAGCCGCTCTCTCCGCTTTCTGCTTTTTTTTTCGCGCCCCGGGCGCGCTCTGTCAGATTTTTTTCGAACTGCGCATGCGCAGTTCAGAGCTCCGATCGGTCCGCCAGCGCTAAGCCCCGCCCACAGCGCGGATCGGGCCGGAGCCGGCAAAACGCATATGGGCGCGCTGGAAAGAGGATTCCAGGCGCGGATCTATTTGTCGCCCAGATCCAGCACTTAGACTTAAAATGGTAAAATTCCCCCCTCCAGGGCCACCGTCACTGCTACTGCTCAAATCGCACAGTAAAAATTTACAGAGACCTTTTGGCTGGATTTTGCATTTCCAAACTTTGTCTCAGGTGGACTGGGGCCAATGGCAGGGCAAGCCGTCTCTTTTCAGATGCCGAACTGGAGGGTGATAAGATTGAAGAAACATGGTTTGAGATTATAGTCATACCTGGGAAGTGCGATGGGAAGGTAGCAGACTTCAGTTCCACCTCTGGATGTGAGTTCCATTGAGCTCATTGGTAATAAAGTTTTGCGTAGGCTTCCGTGGGTACATGTGGTGTGATTTGATTTGATTTATTGTTGTCACATGTATTAACATACAGTGAAAAGTATTGATTCTTGCGCGCTGTACAGACAAAACATACCGTTCATAGAGAAGGAAACGAGAGGTTGCAGAATGTAGTGTTACAGTCATAGCTAGGATGTAGAGAAAGATCAACTTAATGCAAGGTAAGTCCATTCAAAAGTCTGACGGCAGCAGGGAAGAAGTTGTTCTTGAGTCGGTTGGTACGTGACCTCAGACATTTGTATCTTTTTCCCGAAGGAAGAAGGTGGAAGAGAGAATGTCCGGGGTGCGTGGGGTCCTTAATTATGCTGGCTGCTTTTCCCCGAGGCAACGGGAAGCGTAGACAGAGTCAATGGATGGGAGGCTGGCTGCTTTGCCGAGGCAACGGGAAGTTTAGACAGAGTCAATGGATGGGAGATTGGTTGAGTCAATGGATGGGAGGCTGATGGGTGTGGTCTTTGGCAGTCACATTTTTAATGAGAGGATGGGTGGGATTAAATATTCCACAGCAAATTTAAAAGGTTCTCAGTAGTTTCATTAGGTGAGAGGGGCAGCGTGTCAAGGAGCAGTGCTCCGAAACCTTGTGATTCCAAATAAACCTGTTGGACTTTAACTTGGACTTTAGTGTGAGACTTCTTACTATGCCCACTCCAGTCCAATGCCAGCATCTCCACATCAAAGAATCATGAGGTAGGCTTGGTAATTTGAACACCGGGAGCTCTTTATTAAAGGTGTGCACTGTTCCACAATCAGATCGCAGACTGCCCGACTGGGTCCCACACTGGGAAAAGCTAATTGCCCAGGGGTCACCTGATCCACACTCTTAAAGAGACAGTCTGCACCCCAAACCCCAACATAGAATATAGATACATATATCACAGTTTTCAGTGTGGGGGTGGAAACATGAACGGGGTCCATTTCCTGTTCCCAAGCCTACCCCTGGCAGGAGACAATCGCTTGCTGTGTTTCTGACTGGAGCATTTCATGGAGACAGGTTCCTGATCCAATGGCAGTAGGGCTCTCAAAGCTGGAGGACCAATCAGACACCTGCTAGCTTGCGAGGGGCAGCAGCCTGCAGTGAAGGGTAATTAACTGAGAAGCTGCTTCAACATGGAGGTGGCCTCACAACAATGGTGATAAACGTTTAAATATAATACAGAAAAGCCACCAGGCTACCATTGTGTGGGTGGATTCTAGTGTGGAGGAGAAACTCCTCCAAGGGGAAACCTTTGGCAGATCACCCCCACTGAGGCAGGCAGGGCTGGCCTCTACGTCTGCCTGTAGTGTGGTTCCCACAGCCTGCAGTTGAAGAGCATCCATTCAGTTAAACTTACCCCAGCACAGCGGGACTGGAAAACCCCGATCAACTTCCTTTGACTGCCCTAAACCACGCTCCCAATGAGCATAACTGGCTGCCGGGTCATGGCAATGTCACCCTTGCAAGTCCCGAGCCCACCTTTCTTAAAAGGGAGTCGGGGCACAGGCATGCCAGCTGGCGTGAATATTTTTGGGACTGTCCATTGCTGTTACCGACCTTGGCAGATCCCAGAAATTCTACCCAAAAATTTCTTCTCACTTTTGTGGGAAAGTCTTTTGAGGTAAAGTACAATGAAATCTTTGGGCACAGCTTACTTTGCATCCGTTGTGACAAGCAGATGCCTTTAATGTTCAAACAATCCGCCTTTGTTTACACTGAGGAGAAATACTTCTTAAGAGGGGTGAATAACATGGGAGTTGTTAGCTGTGAAATTAGAAAATTAGCTACTAATCTGACAGAGGAGCCTATTATATTCAATGGAGGCAATCCTAAATACCCAACGCAAATTGCACATGGTTCTTCAGCCGTCTAAAAAGTGGCCTGTACACATCAGCATGTCAGTGAGATACAATGCAGTCATTTAACCAAGTGTTTCCAAGAAGGTCGAAAACCACCAGCGTGAAGCCTGAACTGTTTACAGAGAGCAGTAAAACCCAAGACTCCATTCATTATAACTGCCAGATATTTGCAATTCTTTGTTATGCATTGCCCATCAACTCTTCTGGATAATTGTAAATCTATACCTGTATTACAATGTGATTGATAACTTGGATACAGTCGAGGCAGTGCGGTGAATGACTGATAAAGATAATTATTACATAGAAGGAATATGGGGGCAGCACGGTGGCACAGTGGTTAGCACTGCTGCCTCATAGCGCCAGGGACCCGGGTTCGATTCCCGGGTTGGGCCACTGTCTGTGTGGAATTTGCATGTTTTCCCCATGTTTGTGTGGGTTTCTTCCGGGTGCTCCGGTTTCCTCCCACAGTCCAAAGATGTGCGGGTTAGGTGGTTTGGCCATGCTAAATTGCCCCTTTGTGTCATGGGGATTAGCTAGGGTAAATTCATGGGGTTATGGGGATAGGGCCTAGGTGGGATTGTGATCGGTGCAGACTCGATGGGCCAAATGGCCTCTTTCTCCACTGTAGGGATTCTATGCATTCTATGAATATGAGTTAGAAATTATACAGTCTGATAATAACGTTAAGATCATTAACCCTTTCAGTGAAATTCCCTTGCCCGCTATTTTGATGGATCCATTAATCCGTGTACGATTGAGAAACTATAGTGTACGTTTATGCATGTACTTGTCCCTCAGTTATTACCAGTGCTCTGGCTCCTACCCCACAGAGAAAATAGAGCTTATTTGGAAACACAAACAATTATGGAAGCACTTCAAGTTGAATAGGATATCATCAGGCTCTGTCTTTCATTCCCCTTCCCCTCTGCCGTCATGTATGCACCCACAGTCTAAAGGACATTACTCAATGCAAAGAGGTGAAAGACCAGAAAATAATGATAAGAGCAAGAGGATAAGATGTGAAGGAGTAGGATGGTGGCAAAGTCTGTATAGAACCGGTAGAAATGGCAGAGGTACTCAATGAATACTTTGCTTCAGTATTCACAGTGGAAAAGGATCTTGGTAGTTGCAGTGCAGACTTGCAGTGGACTGAGAAGATTGAGCATGTGGACATTAGGAAAGAGGATGTGTTGGAGCTTTTGAAAAGCATCAAGTTAGATAAATCGCCAGGACTGGATGGGATGTACCCCAGGTTACTGTGGGAGGCAAGGGAAGAGATTGCTGAGCCTCTGGCGATGATCTTTGCGTCATCAATGGACACGGGAGAGGTTCCGGAGGATTGGAGGATTGCGGATGTGGTTCCATTATTCAAGAAAGGGAGAATAGATAGTCCAGGAAATTATAGACCAGTGAGTCTAACCTCAGTGGTTGGTAAGTTGATGGAGAAGATCCTGAGAGGCAGGATTTATGAACATCTGAAGAGGAATAGTATGATCAGAAATAGCCAGCACGGCTTTGTCCAAGGCAGATCATGCCTTATGAGCCTAATTGAATTTTTTGAAGATGCAACTAGACACATAGACGAGGGAAGAGCGGTAGATGTAGTTTATATGGATTTCAGCAAGGCGTTTGATAAGGTGCCCCATGCAAGGCTCATTGAGAAAGTGAAGGGGCATGGGATACAAGGGGACATTGCTTTGTGGATTCAGAACTGGCTTGCCCACAGAAGGCAAAGAGTGGTTGTAGATGGGTCTTTTACAGCATGGAGGTCGGTCACCAGTGGAGTGCCCCAGGGATCTGTTCTGGGACCGTTGCTCTTTGTGATTTTTATAAATGACCTGGATGAGGAAGTGGAAGGATGGATTGGCAAGTTTGCTGATGACACAAAGATTGGTGGGGTTGTGGATAGTGTAGAGGGATGTCAGCAGTTGCACCGAGACATAGATAAGATGCAAGACTGGGTGGAGAAGTGGCAGATGGACTTCAATCCAGATAAGTGTGTGGTGGTCCATTTTGGCAGGTCGAATAGGATGAAAGAATATAATATTAAGGGTAAGCTGTATAAGACCCTCGTCAGACCCCACTTGGAGTACTGTGCTCAGTTCTGGTCGCCTCACTATAGGAAGGATGTGGAAAAGATTGAAAGGTTGCAAAGGAGATTTACAAGGATGTTGCCTGGATTGAGTGGCATGCCTTATGAGGATAGGCTGAGGGAGCTCGGTCTTTTCTTCTTGGAGAGACGAAGGATGAGAGGAGACCTAATAGAGGTGTATAAGATGTTGAGAGGCATAGATCGGGTGGACTCTCAGAGGCTTTTTCCCAGGGTGGAAATGTCTGCTACGAGAGGACACAGGTTTAGGGTGCTGGGGGATAGGTACAGGGGAGATGTCAGGGGTAAGTTTTTCACACAGAGGGTGGTGGGCGGGTGGAATCGGCTGCCGTCAGTGGTAGTGGAGGCGAACTGAATAGGGTCTTTTAAGAGACTCCTGGATGAGTACATGGAGCGTAATAGGATGGAGGGTTATAGGTAGGTCTAGAAGGTAGGGATGTGTTCGGCACAACTTGTGGGCCGAAGGGCCTGTTTGTGCTGTAGTTTTTCTATGTTTCTATGTTTCTAAGACACTTGGCAGAGTGGAAGATCAGAAGGATCTTGGGGTCCAGGTTCATAGGACGCTCAAAGCAGCGTCGCAGGTAGCGGCTGTGGTTAAGAAGGCGTATGGAATACTGGCCTTCATCAATAGAGGATTTGAGTTTGGAAATTGGGAGATAATGCTGCAGCTGTATAGGACCCTGGTCAGACCCCACCTGGAGTACTGTGCCCAGTTCTGGTCACCTCATTACAGAAAGGATGTGGAAGCCATAGAAAGGGTGCAGAGGAGATTTACAAGGATGTTGCCTGGATTAGGTGGCATGCCTTATGAGGATAGGTTGAGAGAGCTAGGTCTTTTCTCCTTGGAGAGGCGAAGGATGAGAGGTGACGTGATAGAGGTGTATAAGATGTTGAGAGGTATTGATAGAGTGGATTCTCAGAGGCTTTTACCCAGGGCTGAAATGGTTGCCACAAGAGGTCACAGGTTTAGGGTGCTGGGGAGTAGGTACAGAGGAGATGTTAGAGGTAAGTTTTTCACTCAGAGGGTGGTGGGTGCGTGGAATCGGCTGCCGGTGGTGGTGGTGGAGGCGGATTCGATAGGGTCTTTTAAGAGACTTTTGGATAAGTTCATGGAAGTTAGTAAGATAGAGGGTTATAGGTAAGCCTAGTAGGTAGGGACATGTTCGGCGCAACTTGTGGGCCGAAGGGCGTTTGTGCTGTAGCTTTTCTATATTCTATGTTCTATGAACTGCAGAGACATTAAAATCCATTACATGTTTCTTTCTATCAGTTTTAGAAATAGTCTTTGCCAAATAGTTGCGCTGAAGAACAAAGTCAATACAGTCAGTGGCCTGCTACTGATTGCCGTCTAAAATCCCTACATCAAGGGCAAATGACTCTGTAATAGTCGAGATTTCCAATATTGTAGAGTGCAGTGCAGTGCAAAATGGCTTTCTTTATCAGAAATGATGTAGAGTGTTCTGAGGAGAGATCACATCGTGGGCATTCACTGCATTCCAGATAAATAAACAATATGTATTAGTCACCGTCACTTGATGTAACACAGGCCAGCTATACTGGTCATATGACCTTTGATGCTACAACCAGCTAAACAAAATACTTTCAAACCATTACATCTCTAACGATGGAAGATGGTTTGGCTATTTCTCATTGCCCTCACTGTGACAGAGATTGTTCCTGTTCATTATTGGTAAGTTTGTCCTGCAGCGTACACAGTTTTCATTAGTGCAGAGGAAATTGCAGGGTTATTGAGTAGAGGTGTTTAGAACTGTCAAATGATGGGAAGGTGTAGATAAAAACATCTGACTGAGGGGTCCAGAATGAGGGAACTCAGAATTAAGATTAAACGTACTCTAGACTGCAGCATGGAAGTTAAAAGAAAAATACTGCGGATGCTGGAATCGGAAACAAAAACAGGAAATGCTGGAAAATCTCAGCAGGTCTGACAGCATCTGTGGAGAGAGAATAGATGAAGGATCATCCAGACTTGTAATGTTGGCTCTGTTCTTATGATTAATCTTTACAATTAAATGCATTCATGTGAGCAAAATGATCCTTTTATACCATTCACTGAGGTAAGGGACTAACGTGTCCAAGGCATCATTTCAAAATATTTCCACATCAATCTGCAGTTCTGTTCTATATTCTGAATACTTGCACCATACAATTTAACTGATAAGTATGTCTATTGTGTAGAGGTTAAATGTATCAGGCTATGAAAAGGTAGTTTTCTCTTTATTTCTTTGGTAAGTAGACCAATAAATGAGGATAGAGTTCAGCAAAGGAACTGGTTTCAATGATTACCAGGTTGAAACAATACATGGAGGCGAGCTGCCTGAAACTCGTCCTAAACAACCTTGGTTTTTTCATCTCCCTGAGATATTTAACAGAGTTTTAAACTGACTGGATTTTCTGATGCCAGGAACCCTTTATTGCAGCATAAATCCAACATGTGGTATTGGAGATTGTTCGGAAGTTCTATCCCTCCAGTTCTCTGTTCACTTTATGTTTCTCACTGGACTAAACCAGTAGCACTGGAACAACCCAACTCAAACATTATTTACACATCAATTTGAGGGGATTTATATCCTGTCAAGAACATTCAACACATATCGCAACTGTTCAAAAGACATATCAGAGAAGCTGTTACAGTGCATGTGCAAAGCCATTCGTATCCTTGTCAGTTTCATTCCCACTGCTCTGCTCTCCCCCTTTTAGCCCACTATCTTCTTTTGCATCAGACGTTCATCAACTTTGCCCTCCCAATAGGAGACAACAGTTTGGGCCAGGATTCTTATTTTCCCGTTTTCATTGCTTTCCTCCAGGGAAATGCTGCAATGATCCAGATTCGCCAAAGAACCAAATATGTGAGGAACGAAAATAAAAGTGTTTGTGAGATAGTTTATATAATCCAGAGCACTCTAAACCGCTCGGTCAATAGATTTGGATTCAATTGTAACCTTCGTAAGGGATTGAGATGAAAGATTAACAGAGAATACAATGACAAGGATTCAACTTAAGAGCTGGAGAGTGTGAACATTTGTGGTGTTGCTGGAAGACGGAGCAGATTTAGCGGACCAAATGATGTCCTTGTCTTCACAGAATTGTTATAGTGCAAAAAGGATGCCATCTGGCCCATCGTGCCTGCACCAACACACTAAAGGAGTATCATAACTTAGTGCCATTAACCTGCCTTTTCCCGTGAATATTGTTTTCAAGTATTCATCTAATGTCCTATTGAATGCCTCGAATGAACATGCCTCCAACACACTTCCATGCAATGCATTCCAGATCCCAAACACTTGTTGTGAATCACTGGGCAGGATTCTACGGCCTCGCTCGAGCGAGACCAGAAATTCCCACTCAAGATCAACAGACATTTCTGTTGTCCACCCCTTGCCCGCTCCACTTCCATGGCGGATAGGGCGGTTGAATTTCGGCAAATGTTTTTTCTCGTATTAGCTTCACTTCTTTTGCAAATCCCTTTCAAATTCTGTGTCCTCCTGTTCTTGTTCCTTTCATGAGCAGGAACAGTTTCTCGATATCTATTCTGCCCAGGCTCCGTATGGTTTTGAACATCTTTCTTCTCTCCAAGGAGAAAAGTCCCAATCTCCCTAATTTATTCTCATTTCTGAAGTTTTTGATCCCTAGATTCATTGCTGTAAAATTCTCCTGCGCTCTCTACAATGCATTCAAATATTCCCTATCGTGGGACACCCAGAACTATATGCAATATTCCAGCATGGGCCTAATTAGTGCTGTGTATACGTTCAAAATACTCTATGTTCCTATTACAAAAGCCCAGAATAATACATGCTTTATCAACTGCTTTCTTCATCAGTCCTATGATCTTCAATGTTCTATTCATTTATACACCCGGGTTTCTCTGCTCCTCCGCTCCCTTAATAATTTTGCCCCTTATTTTACATTGTATCCCCGTGTTATTCCATATCACATGCAGTCACCTCACACATTTCCGCATTGAACTTTGATTGTCACTATAGGCACACTCCATCATCTTGTATATGCCCTTTTGAAGTTGCAGACTGGCCTCTTCACAGTTTACAATACTTCCAAGCTTTGTACCATTCACAAGTTTTAGAATTGTTCCCTGTGCACCAAGATCTAGATCATTAATAAATATCAGGAAAAACAAGGATCCCAATACCAGCACTGGGGAACATCACTGCAAATCTTCTTTCAAACTGAAAAATACCCATTGTCCATTACTCATAGCCTCCTGTTATTCTCCAGTTTTTATCCCCATGTTGCTACAGCCCTTTTATTTCATGAGCTTTAATTCTTCTCACAATTTTGCTTGTGTGGCACTGTATTGTATGCCTTTTGAAAACCCATGTACTTCACATTAACTGAAACCCCCTCATCGATCCTTGCTGTTACCACCTCAACACATTCCAGCAATTTAATTCAAAAAGATTTCCCCTTTAGGAATGCATGCTAACTTTTCCAAACCAAACCCACCTTTTCCCATGTGATTATTAATTGTATTCTGAATAATTATTTCTTGGACCATTCAGTGATTCTGTCAGAAGTATTTGGATTGTTTTTGCTGATATTAATTCACAAAGTATTCCCTTGCTCTCTTCTCTACTTTCGGCAGCAATGAATTATAGAGTCATAAAGTCATAGAGGTTTACAGCATGGAAACAGGCCCTTCGGCCCAACTTGTCCATGCCGCCCTTTCTTTTTTAAAACACCTAAGCTAATCCCAATTGCCCGCATTTGGCCCATATCCCTCTATACCCATTGTACCCATGTAACTATCTAAATGCTGGATAGGCACATGGAGCACACCAGGATGGTAGGGAGTGGGATAGCTTGATCTTGGTTTCGGATGAAGGTCGGCACAACATCGTGGGCCGAAGGGCCTGTTCTGTGCTGTACTGTTCTATGTTCTATGTTCTATGCTTTTTAAAAGACAAAATTGTACCCGCCTCTACTACTACCTCTGGCAGCTTGTTCCAGACACTCACCACCGTGAAGAAATTGCCCCTCTGGACACTTTTGTATCTCTCTCCTCTCATCTTAAACCTATGCCCTCTAGTTTTAGACTCCCCTACCTTTGGGAAAAGATATTGACTATCTAGCTGATCTGTGCCCCATTCCGTGTGCCAACACCTCTCCACATAAAAACATTTCACTTCTCTCATTTCTCTCCTCACTCATTCCCTTTGTGACAGTTTTAGACTGAAGCAATCTTGTTGCTGATCCCTCAACCAGAAGATATCATTGTGGCTTTTCCATTTGCATGGTCACGGGATGTGAGCGCCAGCATTTTTGACTGTCCCTGACTGCCTTTGATAAGGTAATTGTGAGACACCACCTTGAACTGTTGCCATCCATGTGTGTAGGTGCACCCAAGGTCCTGTTAGGTGGAGAGTTCCAGGATTTTGTCTCAGTGACAGTGAAGGAATGGCAATATATTTCCAAGTCGGAATGGTGTGTGACTTGGAGGAGAACTTGCTCCCATGTATCTGCTGCCCTTGTTGATCTAGGTGGCAGGGTTTGTGAGTTTGGAAGTTGCTGTTGAAGTTGCTGCAGTGCATCGTGGTACACACTTCTGCCACTCTGCGTCGGTAGGGGATGGAGTGAATGTTTGTGTCGGTGGATGATGTGCTGATTAAGCAGGCTACTTTGTCTCCGGTTCTGTCGGACTTCTTGAGCGTTGCTGAAACTGGCTAATTTAGGCAAATGAGAATAATTTCACCACACTTCTCACCTGTAGCTTGTGGACAGGCTTAGGGGAATCAAGAAATGAATTATTCACTGCAGAACTTCCAACTTCTGACCAGCTCTTGAAGCCACAGTATTTATCCAACTGGCCTAGCTAAATTTCTACTCAATGGTAACCTCTACGACTTTGATAATGGGTGATTCAGTGATGGCAATGCCATTGAATGTCAAGGGAATTCCCTTTTGCTGGAGATGGTCATTGACTGGCATTTATGTGGCATGAATGTTATAAGTTATAAGTCTAAACCTGAATGCTGTCCAGTTGGCACTGCATACAGACAAGGACTGCTTCAGTGTCTGAGGAGTTGTGAATGGTACAGAACACAATGCAGCCGTTAGCTGACATCTCCACTTCTGACCTCATGTTGGAGGAGAAATCATTGATGCAGCAGCTGAAGATGGTTGGGACTAGGACATGAGTGAACCAGGTGGTTTTTTGTGAAAATTTGGTCATCCCATGTTAACCAGAGACAAGATCTTCATTCAAGATTAATTTAAATTCCTGTTATGGGGTTTGAACTTATGTCTCCAGAGTATTGATCCAGATCTCTGGATTACCAGCCCAACATTATCAGCACTCTCCCACCATTCTATCTATCATCCACACAATAAAGACCTTTCATAATTCTGAAAGCTTCCATAAATCCTCCTTTTGGTTTGGTCAGTTCCAGTGGAAATAATCAGAATATCCCAAGTCCCTTCTCATAATAGTTTCTTGTCCCGGTGAAGTTGTTTTGTGCTCTTCATATGCTTTGCATATCCTTTCTAAAATTGGCATCCAAAAGAGTGCAGTAGATTAACTGTGGGATAACCAATCGCCTGGTACCAATTTATCACTGCATACTTGTTTTTTTATTCTATTCCACAAGGTATTGGCTGATTTTTGAAGGACCTCTTCCACTTACCCCCAGAATTTCAAAGAACTATGGGCTAGATTTTCATAGTCGGGCCAACTCCAGAGACCAATAAAGATGGTGGCTGGTCCACGGATGCAGAATTCCCGCCTCTATTTCCAACTGGTCCAATTTTTGTCAGGAGGGGAAAGGGCAGGGGCAGGAATCATACAGGTGGGAAACCCATTCTCAACAAGGCCACTTCAAATTCAAGGTGAGTTTAAGGAGACCCAATTTTCACTTTTTCAAGTGCCTCACCCCTCAGTATGGGAGTCATAAATTGATGGAGTAGACGTAAATTCTTGTGAAGGGCAGATAAGGTCCATTCAAGTGTCACGATCTGAACTTGATAAACCCCTAGGCCTTTGAATATGAAATAAAAATCTGGCTGCAGTTGTCAGTTAGAATTTTATAAAAAACCCTCTGCTGGACAGTTTTGATTAACAGGCCATCTGGAGATCTGAAATATAAACAAAGTGCTGGAAAAGTTCAACAGGTCTGGCAGCTTCTACAGATGCTGTGAACTGCCAGAACAGGCTGAGTTTTTCCAGCACTTTGTTTTTTATTTCAGATCTCCAGCATCCACAGTATTTTGCTTTTGTTTTAGGTATCAGCCTAGCAATGAGTTTGGTAAAATCCACTTGCATTCATTGATCTCTCTCAAGAGCACAGGAATGGGAGGTGGTCATATTCATTCACCCAGAAAAATTGGAATACTTTTCCCCTTCCACTTTAGTATCCAAAGGAGTCTTAAATGATCCATGGTTTTCACCTCCACAACTCTCTGGAAATGTATTCTGCAAGTTCATAAGTTCATAAGATATATAGGTGCAGAATTAGACCATTCGGCCCATCAAGTTCGCTCTGCAAGTTGATACTCTCTTACAGAAAAGTTACTGAAGAAACCTTCCCCAGTTCATTTGTTTTTGCTGCTGTCCTTTTCTTTGCATCTTAACCTCTTTACAATTATGTATCTGCTTCCTGGTGCTAAGTTTCTACAAAACGACAAGGAGAAAACTGGAAAAGCTCAGCAGGTCTGGCAGCATCTGTGGAGGGAGAAAAAATATGAGTTAACGTTTCAGGTCCATTTGGCCCTTCATCACGAATGAGGAAGAGGAAAAATCTGTTAGGTACTGCACTGTAACTGGAAGGGATTGGAACAAAAATGTAGCAAATTTAAGAACAAGAGATGGATGATCAGATGTGGGGGTGGGGGAGGGCACATGGGGAGGGAAGGTGTGTTTTGCATTGAGACAAAAATGTACAGAATATAAAAAAGGGGGTTAAGATGGGGGTGAAAGGTTACAGTCTAAAGTTATTGAACTCTGTTGATTTTTCTGTAATATCTCATACTCTGTTTTCTCTTTTCATAGAATCCTACAGTGCAGCAGGAGGTCATTCGGCCCATCGAGTCTACACTGACCACAATTCCACCCAGGCCCTATCCCCATGACCCCACACATTTACCCGAGCTAATCCCCCTGACACTAAGGGGCAATTTAGCATGGCAAATCCACCTAACCTGAACACCTTTGAACTGTGAGACGAAACCGGAGCAACCGGAGGAAACCCACACAGACACGGGGAGAATGTGCAAACTCCACACAGACACTGACCCAAGCCGGGAATTGAACCCAGGTTCCTGGTGCTGTGAGGCAGCAGTGCTAACCACTGTGCCACCGTGTCGCCCCACAGAAACTGTCAAGACATGCTGGGTTTTTCAAGCTTGCTCCTGTTTGTTTCAGATTCCAGCATCCGCAGTATTTTGCCTATTTCAGTTCCACATCAAGTTAAAATTCATAGGTCTGTGGTCATTTCCCTCCCCCCCACTCCCCCCACCCTCTCCCCAGGACTGCGAGGAGTCTGAATTTTACTTCCTGCACACTTTTTGGACCACTTACAAATACCAGATGATTATGTGGAGGGCCTGCCAGGGTTCGTTGACCCACTGGATCATGAATCAGATGTACATTACATTCATCAGCTCTGAACTTAAATCACTTGCGGTTTCTCAGTTTATATTAAGTTGACTGAGGTTTCTCTTAAAATAGCTTTGTGCTCACACAACCTCCCAATCCCCTTCTCATGCTGTCCAGATGGAATATTGTATCTCCTTAGTTTTGGCTTGAATTGTTGTGCATTTGAGATATTGAAGCAGATTAGTTCATTTTGCAGTTTATTACCTCCCACAGGAAAGCCTTTTTTTGTTTGCCAGGAATCCCCGGCAGTTACATGACCTAGTTGGACTTCCAGTCATTGGTCCAGATCCTCCTGTCACTGGATCGTTGGAGACTGGGTGTACCTCACATGAGGTGGTTCCGGACCCTGTGGATGTTCCGATGCAATGACTCTGTAGGAATTGCCCAGAAGTTTTGAATTTCTGATGGGAAATTCCCCTGCACCCTCTAGAAAAGTTCTGATTTACTTACCTGAATAGTCACCCAGAAAATGTTAGACAGGAAAATCCTAATCTAATATCTGGGTGTAACTGAAACCCCAACTAACCATCACCGCCACCCTGCCAACTCCTTGACCTCCTGGTTACCCCCCTGTACACACCATCTGACCCCACAACTTCCCACTCCCCCTCCCCCACTCCCATTATTAATTCCCAGACTCTCTCTCTCCCTCGAGGACTGACAAGTACTTCCTACTCTTTCCCTTTTTAAAGACTTGTAGAAACTCTTCCTTTGTTTTATGTTTCTCATAGCTTTCTCTCATACTTTAGTCGTTCTTTGCTGTTTTCAGAACATTTAAGATCCTGAGGGGACTTGACAAGGGTGGATGCTGAGTGGATGTTTTCCCTTGTGGGGAAGTCGAGAACTAGGATATACATTTTCTAATTCGGACTCTCCCATTTAAGACTGAGGTGAAGAGAATCTCTTTTGTCAGAAATTGCCTGTCCGTCAAAACCCCTTCTCCATTCAGCAATGGAGGCTGAGTCGTTGAATATATTTAAGTCTGAGCTAGGTTTCTGATTGACAAGTGAATCAAAGGTTATGGGGGACGGACGGGCAGGTGGATCAGATCAGCCATGATCTTATCAAATGGTGGAGCATCCTGAGGGGCTGAATGGCCTCGCCAGCTCCTATTTCTTGTGTTTACATGCAGACCCTTTAAATAACATTGCTGCTGGGCCCACCTTCCTGCTCTTTTATTATGGGAGTGGGCACAGGCAGGTGATGCCAGGACCCACATTGTCCTTTGGAAGCCTGCTGTCCCATCAGCAGCTCTGGTTGTGTGGTAAAAGGATGGCATCAACTCATTGTGTTCAAGCATGTGCAATGGGACACCCCTACACGCCGCCTATGCTAATTATAACTCATGACATTGATTGCCCTAGGGGAAGCAACATAGAACAAAGAAAATTACGGCACAGGAACAGGACCTTTGGCCCTCTAAGTCTGCACCGACCATGCTGCCTGACTGAACTAAAATCCCCTACTCTTCTGGGGACCATATCGCTCTATCCCCATCCTATTCATATATTTGTCAAGACACTCCTTAAAAGTCACTATCGTATCTGCTCCCACTACCTCCCCCAGCAGTGAGGTCCAGGCACCCACTACTCTCTGTGTAAAAAATAAAGTGCCCGGTGACAAAATTCATAATGCTAAAGTGCAAAGGGACTTGGGAGTCCTAGTCCAGGATTCTCTAAAGGTAAACTTGCAGGTTGAGTCCGTAATTAAGAAGGCAAATGTAATGTTGTCATTTATCTCAAGAGGCTTGGAATACAAAAGCAGGGATGTACTTCTGAGGCTTTATAAAGCACTGGTTAGGCCCCATTTGGAGTACTGTGAGCAATTTTGGGCCCCACACCTCAGGAAGGACATACTGGCACTGGAGCGGGTCCAGCGGAGATTCACACGGATGATCCCAGGAATGGTAGGCCTGACATACGATGAACGTCTGAGGATCGTGGGATTGTATTCGTTGGAGTTTAGGAGGTTGAGGGGAGATCTGATAGAAACTTACAAGATAATGAACGGCTTAGATAGGATGGACGTAGGGAAGTTGTTTCCATTAACAGGGGAGACTAGGACGCGGGGGCACAGCCTTAGAATAAAAGGGAGTCACTTTAGAACAGAGATGAGGAGAAATTTCTTCAGCCAGAGAGTGGTGGGTCTGTGGAATTCATTGCCACAGAGGGCTGTGGAGGCCGAGACGTTGAGCGTCTTCAAGACAGAAATTGATAAATTCTTGATTTCTCGAGGAATTAAGGGCGATGGGGAGAGAGCGGGTAAATGGAGTTGAAATCAACCATGATTGAATGGTGGAGTGGACTCGATGGGCCGAATGGCCTTACTTCCGCTCCTATGTCTTATGGTCTTATGGTCTTATGGACATCTCCTTTAAACCTTGCCCCTCGCACCCCAAACCTGTGCCCCCTAGTAATTGACTCTTTCACCCTGGGCAAAAGCTTCTGACAATCCACTCTGTCCATACCCCTCATAATCTTGTAGACTTCTATCGGGTCACCTCTCAACCTCCGTCGTTCCAGTGAGAACAAGCCAAATTTCTCCAACTTCTCCTCATAGCTAATGCCCTCCAAAGGGCACAGGCAATGTTACAGAAAAGGTTTCATCACCTATATCCTTACATAGGCTATTAATTCCCACCCTTTTTTACTGATACTCTGAGCACATCATAGATTGTCACGATCACAACAGGCCCTACCATGTTTAACATCTATGGCTATATTTAGAAATAGATGCTAGAAGTAAGATGCCAGAACAGAGATTATTGTGACAGTAGAAGACTCACTCTCTCACTCTTTCCCTTTCTATACATATATATATATATATATCAATATAATTTATGTATCCTCTTCATTATCCTCATAGACCGTTAACCCTTAATCAGTTACACTTGTAAAATTGTCCTCCTTTAAATTACAAAAGAAATATATTCTTTAGACTCTGTGAGGGAGCTTGGCCATTAACTTGTTGTCAATGCAATTGTTCCAAGTTGTTTATGATGTAACTGTATGGAATATAAATCCTTTATTGTAGATTTACTGTCCTCTTAATTGTTTAGCCAATCAGCAATTATGAAAAGCATTTCTTAGATCAATGGAACCATTCAGCCACATCCATCAAATAATTTCTGTCTGTGCACTTCCTGAATACCTTCTGGCATAATTCACAAAGCCTGTTTGTGAAGGATGATATTGGAGCCAATCTTTACTCGGTCTTACCTTTATTCGCAGAGTGCGACATTACAAGCATTGACCTCCAAAATCAAATGCACCAAAAATTTACTGAAATTTGATGGAGGCTGCAGGGTAATTCAGCAGTAGTATGGGACAGACGGTGGCACGCTGAGGTGACAGCACAGTTCAGAAACCGATGTGAGACCAACGGGAACGGCCAATTTGTGAGTGGGTCCTGGTGGGCGTTTTCAAACTATAAATTGTAAACCATTCTTTAAGCAAGGGAGGGACTTACTTGATTTATTTTATTTTTTAAAAAGTCTAAAGTTTTAAATTCAAAGGGTATAGTCATAGCAGCTCAAAGCCGTGGTTTGCTCCTCCTGTTCTGTGTGGGAAGCCGGACACAGTTCCAGTGCCTAGGAGCAGCACGTGTGCAGCAAGTGTGCCTAGTTGCAGCTCCTGGAAAGTTGGGTTTCAGAGCTGGCAGGGCGGCTGGGGACACTATGGAGCATGCAGGAGCCTGAGAGCATCATGGGTAGCATGTTTAGAGAGGTGGTCACACCGCAGCTGAAGGGACTTGAGAAAGGAAGGGAATGGGTGATCACCAGGCAGTCCAAGAGAAATAGACAGGTGGTTCAGGGTCCTTGGGGTTCTGCTTAAGAGTTGGTGCAGAAGGGAGGCTTTTGGATTCCTGGACTACTGGGACTGTTTCTGGGGAAGGTAGGACCTGTTCAAGTGGGGGTGGGGGGCCTCAATGGCCTCCAATTTGACTGGTGGGGCCAACATGACTGTTCTGCGTTCATGGGAAGCAGGTGTTTTCCTCACCTGAGAGAACCTCTCTAGTGAGGCCATAAAGGACAATCTTTTTATTGGCTTCTTAACATCCTGCAATTTCTCATTAAACCGATGCAAATAATCATTTAAATTAATTTGAATAAATTATTCAGCCTCTCATCCATTTCCAGCGAGAGGCTGATCGCGCCGGAAATCCAGTTCACATAAAACCACGAGAGCCGGGAAATCAGGTCTACATCTGAACCAGAGTGGGACTAACATTCTGGTGAATGGGTTTACTGGTGCTATTGGGAAGAGTTTAAATTAATTCAGAAGGAGGACAGGTCACAGACTGTTAGCAGAATAGGGGCACAGCTGTAAAATAATCAACTTCACTGCAGTGTTAATGTAAGCCTTCCTTGTGACTAATAAAATAAACTTAACAATTGGGTAATTATATCAGGTGATTTCAACTTTCCCAACATTCATTGTGATAAACATAGGCTGGGATTTTACCGGTTCGCTCCACCCATCGATAGCAGAGTGAAGTCGGTAAAATTGTGTGAGAGCTGAGAATCAGCCTGATTTCCCGGCTCTCGTGGTTTCATGTGAACTGGATTTCCGGCGCGATCAGCCTCTCGCTGGAAATGGATGAGAGGCTGAATAATTTATTCAAATTAATTTAAATGATTATTTGCATCGGTTTAATGAGAAATTGCAGGATGTTAAGAAGCCAATAAAAAGATTGTCCTTTATGGCCTCACTAGAGAGGTTCTCTCAGGCGAGGAAAACACCTGCTTCCCATGAACGCAGAACAGTCATGTTGGCCCCACCAGTCAAATTGGAGGCCATTGAGGCCCCCCCGCCCTCCCAGGGCAGTGCCAGCCTGGCAATGCCACCCTGGCACCTTGGCACTGTCAACCTGGCACCTGGGTAATGTCCAGAGGGCGCCTTGGCATTGCCCACCAGGGAATGCCAAGCAGTGGGGCCTGTAGAGGCAGGGCCTGAAGGGGTCAGCCCGATCAGTGGGGTGGGGGGGCCGCTCCAAACTTTGCAGATGCGATTGGATCACGGGGGCAGCTGCGCACTCTGCAGATGCCATCAGATGGGGGGGAGGAGGCCGCTGCTGCCCTGCAGATGTGACCAGATTGATTGAAAGGGGTGCGATTGGTCTGGGCGGCGGGGTGGTGTCGGGGGCTAGATGTCCATGCGTTGTGGGGCTTGTGATCGGCTACGGTTCACCACGATTGCAGGGGGGTGAGTTTGTTGAGGCTGCCTGCAACAGCAAGGGCTTGACATCTCTCTCTCTCTGTCTGTCAGACCCCTGCTATTGCAATTGTGCATGTGCAGCATCTGAAGTCTGTGTATATGCAATAGATCCCGCTACAGACTGACTAGCAATTAAGCCCCGCCCACTGTCTGCAACAGCTAGAAACAGTCTACACCATTTTTTCAATTACTAAGTATGTAAGATTGGGCATGAAAACACGCCCAAAAATGGATCCGAAATTTTCCCATTTTCATGCTAGCTGGACACTTAGAATCACTATTGTAAAATTCCGCCCATAGTGTTCAGGGTTTGGATGGAGTGGATTTCTTGAAATGTGTACAGGAGAACATTTTAGTTCAATATGTAAAGGGTTCAACAGTGCTGAGCCTAATTCTGGGGAATGAAGCTGGATAGGTGGCTGAGGTGGTGGTGGGGGAGCATTTTAGTGACAGCGATCACAACATGGTACAATTTAAGCTTCTTATGGACAAAGAAATAGACCGGTTGTAAAAAATGTTTGGATTGGGGGAGATCAGATTTTGGTGAAATAAGGCAGGACCTGGACGAGATGGGAACAGCTACTTGTATGGAAATCTACAGATGAGCAGGTGAAGGAGTGGCATTCAGAAAGGAAATGGGAAGGGTACAGGCCCAACATATTCCCTCTGCAGTGATAGGAATGAGTAACAAGCTCAGGGAATCATGGATGACTAGAGCTTTGAAGGATACAATGAGAAGGAAATGAAAGGCTTTTAGCAGGTACAAGGGGAACAAATCAGCAGAAACATCAGTGGAGTACAGAAATTGCAGGATGTTAAGAAGGCAATAAAGAGAACAAAAAAGGGGATATGAGAAAGCTCTGGCTGGTAAAATTATGGAAAATCCCAAGATATTCTGTAAGTATATCAATGGGAAAAGGATGGATGGCCCTATGGTTAGCACTGCTGCCTCACAGTGCTAGGGACCCGGGTTCAGTTCCAGTCTTGGCTGACTGTGTGGAGTGTAATGTTAGTGTAACTTTAAGAAATGTGTTTTTTTTAAATCACGTTCTCTGCAGATATTTTCAGATTTTTTTCTCATTATTGCCAGGCCGTCTGCTAGAAGTCCTTTAATAGCTCCTTCAATGGCTTAAATGGGGTTTTGTTTATTTTTATTCTGGGATCTTTTATGACCTTGCGTTGCGAGGGGGAAGATTGATTGACCAGTCAAAGTCAGGTGGTTCCTCCCCATGAAACAATCTAAGGATTAATTTTAGTTTTAGTTTGGAAGGGGGTGGACATCAGGCTGAAAAGAAATGTTTCTCTCTCTCCCTGGTTTTGGACATTCTGCTGTTAGCTGGAAGTAAGGTTTTCCTGGAGCAGAAAATCTGCTGTTGGCAGTCAGCTTGCCCAGAGTCTCTCTCCCTGGGGTTTTGCCTCGAGTCCCTCTCCCTGGGGTTTTGCCTAGAGTCTGTCTCCCTGGGGTTTTGCCTAGAGTCCCTCTCCCTGGGGAAACTGTTCTGACTTCAAGCTGTTCTGGGTGTATAACCAGAGGGCTGCTGGAAGTTACAAGGCTGAGAAGTCAAAGTCTCAATTCTCCAACCAAAGGTCTAAGTTCCAGTATCACCTGAGCATTCATATTGTATGTATTAAACCCATGGCAAAGGTTTTGTTTTTGGGTTGTTGTGTTGGTGTGGTGTTTAGCTGTTAAGGTTTATACAATGTCATAATTGTTTTTTCTTGTTTGTAATTGGTAAAAGTTATTGCTATTTTTCCTTCTATACATGTTAACTGTATACCTAAATAAACTTTGTTCGATAAAGTTCCTTAGTGGGTCAGTTGAATCATACCTGAAGTGAGATATCTCACTTTCACCCTAGCCAAATTCAAAGTGCTAAACTTATGATCCAGGTGGACTTCATGGAATACTTTGGAGTTTCTGACCTGAATTATAACAGGAATTTGGACATTCTCTCCGTGTCTGCGTGGGTTTCCTCCGGGTGCTCCAGTTTCCTCCCATGGTCCAAAGGTGTGCAGGTTAGGTTGATTGGCCATGCTAAATTGCCCCTTCAAGTCCCAAGATGTATAGAGTCATGGGGTCATACAGTGCAGAAAAAGGCTCTTTCGCCCATTGAATCTACACCTACAATGTCTACCACTGAAGACACGCTAAACCCATTTTCCTGCACCTGTCCCATGTCCTTGAATATTATGATATTTCAAGTGCTCATCCAAATATGTTTTAAAGGTTGTAAGGTTACCGACCTCAACTTCCCAGGCAGCGCATTTCAGATTCCCACCACCCTTTGTGTAAAAGGTTTTTCACAAATCACCACTGAATCTCATGTCCCTTACCCTAATACTTTGCCCCTATTCCCCTCGGTTAGTGGAATTATTGGGATAAATATGTGGGGTTATGGAGATAGGGCCTGGGTAAGATGCTCTGTTGGAGAGTAGATGCAGAATAGATGGGCCAAATGGCCTCCTTATGCACTGTAGTGATTCTGTGATAACCAGGGAAAGAGTAGGGACCAAGGGGGCAATCTGAGTGGAGCCAGAGGAAATTGGTTGAGTGTTGAACAAATACTTCTCATCCGTCTTCTCCCAAGAGAATGAGGATGAAGGTAGAAGGTATAGAATTTAGGGAGAGAGGCTGCGAGGTTCTTGAGCAAATTGACATAGGAAGTGACAAGGTATTGGACGTGTTGGCAGGCTTAAAAGTGGACAAATCTCTGGGTCTGGGTGAATTGTGCCCCAGGCTGCTGTGGGAGGTAAGGGAGGAGATTGCAGGCGCTCTGACTCTAATTTTTAATTCCTATCCTGCCAAGGGCCAGGTGCCAGTGGATTGGAGAACAGCTATTGTGGTTCCACGATTTAAGAACGGCTTGTAGAGATAAGCCAGGGAACTACAAACCAGTGAGTCTGACGTCAGTGGTGGAAAACTATTGGAGAAACGTCTGAAGAAGAGCATCTATCTCCACTTGGAGGGCAAGGCTTGATCAGAGATAGTCAGGAATGCTTCGTCAATGGGAGGTCATGCCTAACAAATTTGACTGACTTTTTTGAGGAGGTGACCGGGTGTGGTTGTGAGGTTGATGTAGGATTTCAGCAAAGCCTTTGACAAGGTCCCACGTAGCAGACTTATAAAGAAGGCAAATGCACATGGGATACAAGGTAATTTGAGGAGGTGAATTTCTAATTGGCTTAGTAATAGAAGACAGAGGGTGATGGCAGGATGCTGCTTTAGTGACTGGAAGCCAGTATCCAGTGACGTACCACAGGGATCTATGCTGGGTCCCCTATCATTTCTCACTTATGTAAACAAAATGGTTGACAACGTGGGGGGTAGGATTAGTAGGTTTGCGGATAACACAAAGATTGGTCGGGTGGTTAACAGTGAGGCTGAGTGTCTTGTGCTACAGGAAGATAGACAGAATGGTTAAATGGGCAGATAAATGGCAGATGGAGTTTAACCCTGAAAAGTGTGAGGTGATACACTTTGGAAAGAATAATTTGACAAGGAAGTATTCAATGAATGGCAGGACAGTAGGATGTTCTGAGGAACAAAGGGACCTTGGCATGCTCATCTATAGATTTCTGAAGGCTGAAGGGCATGTTAGTGGGGCGGTGAAAAGGGTGTATGGGACACCTGCTTTTATCAATCGAGGCATAGGTTACAAAAGTAGAGAAGTCACATTGGAGTTGTGAGGAACTTTGGTGAGGTCACAGTGAGTGTATTATGTGCAGTTCTGGTCATCATTTTAAAGGAAGGATGTGATTACACTGGAGAGGGGCGGAGGAGATTCACCAGGATGCTGCCTGGGATGGAGCATTTAAGTTATGAAGAGAGGTTGGGTACACTTGGATTGTTTTTGTTGGAACAGAGAAGACTGAGGGGCGACCTGATCGAGGTGTTCAAGATTATGAGGGACATGGATAGAGTGGATAGGGAGCAGCTGCTTCCCTTAGTTGAAGGGTCAGTAACCGAGGGGACACAGATTGAAGTTGAGGGGCAGGTGGTTGAGGGGGGGATGTAATGAAAATCGTTTCTACCCAGAGGGTGGTGATGGTCTGGAATGCGCTGCCTGGGAGGGTGGTGGAGGCAAGTTGCCTCACATCCTTTTAAAAAGTATCTGGATAAGTGCTTGGCACATCATAACATTCAAGGCTATGGGTCAAGTGCTGGTAAATGGGATTAAGTAGGTAGGTTAGGTGTTTCTCACATGTCAGTGCAGGTTTGATAGGCTGAAGGGCCTCTCTATGATTCTGTGAAAAGTTAGATAACAATTTAAAATCAGGCTGCAACTTGAAAGTTGGAGATACCAGAAGGTCGGGAGGAACTGAGGTTTAGGAAGCAGTTTTGAGGCAGGACATTTTCAATGAGTGTGTGCAGGAGGTGTGATTTTAAACCATGCTAAAAACAACTTGGAGCTTTGACAACAACTTTACCAAATGTGTATGCTTTAAGTTTGAAGTTGGTTTGTCAGGACAGCTGAAGCACACATGGGATATATGCCAATTAGATTGAGTGCTGCTTGGCCTTTGCACTGATCTGGAGAAGCTTCAGTCTCACTGGGAATAAACAGCAGCTGAGAGCAACGGCTCACCCACTGTTCATAAAGGTCAATGAACCCAACTGATATGGCCTTCCCCTCCCCACTCCGGTCACAAGGTCTATTTAATATCCAGATAACAAACAAAACACGCTACCTCAATCCCCTGATCTCTATTGACCCCGGTGTAGGTAAAGCCATGCCAAGGTTGTGTCAACGCACTCCTCCTGCAAAGCCCATGCAGTGATAATCCAAAGTGATTTTATCAATGCGAGTGTACATTTCACTGTGCAATTACTTCATAAAATATAATAGCCAGTCTCCTGGTGTTGCTCGTAGTGAGATAAGGATTTTTTTTTAGAACAGCGGTGTGCTGCCAAGCATTATTAACAGAACACTGAGATCAACTTTGAGCAGCCCATTGATGTGGAGCCAATGGAAGGGCCTGGCAGTACGATAGTCAGGTCTTAGAGTCTCACATTGATTTGAGATGATTCCAAAGTCCAGGACAGGACTTTGGAATCACTGAGAGAGAGATACTGAAACCTAGGAGCATTGAGAGGGAAAGTCTCAAGGTTTCGGGGTTCTGGGGGAGGTTAGAGGTCAGGATGCACGGAATGTACTCTACAGGTTTGTATACAGAGGCCTAGATTTTCCAGTCTGCCTGCCACAGGAATCACCACGTGGTCCGTTGACTTCTGGAATTTCCAGCCCTGTGTTGTTGTCTAACAATCATAGAATCCCGACAATTCAGAAGGAGGCTATTCAGCCCATCGAGCCTGCACTGACAACAATGCCACCCAGGTCCTAACCCACGTATTTACCCGAGCTAGTCCCCCAACACTAAGGGACAATTCAGCATGGCCAATCAACCTAACCCACACATCTTTGGACTGTGGGAGGAACCTGGAGCACTCGAAGGAAACCCACGCAGACACGGGGAGAATGTGCAAACTCCACACAGACAGTGACCTGTGGCTGGAATGGAATCTGGGTTCCTAGCACTGTGAGGCAGCAGTACTAGCCACTGTGCCACCCAGAACAATACTAGGGGGTAATTAAAATTAAAAGGATTGTGGTGAGCCACCCTCCTAAACTGCTGAAATCCTATTGGTGCAGGTACGCCCACCGTGTCATTATGGGGGTCTGGGATTTTGTCCTCTTCTGACACATCTTTTTTTGCCTCCAGTACTTCCCTCTCTCAAATAAATGGCATATATCTTGCTCTCACTATCGCATGCAACAGCTATAATTAAATATTGCTGAAGAAAGAGGCACGTCGAACCTTTTCATTTTGCACTCATCAGGACATTTCACAAGAATACCAATGCAAGGGGAAAGTAACAATTCATGCTGTATGAAAAGAGAATGCTGATTGGTTGGTAAAGGCATTGTCCTTGTGAATGAATCATCGAATGGCAGTTAATGATTTTGTTAACGGAGCAATGCCTTGACCAATCATGGTCAAGCTGCCTGATTTAAAATTTGAACAATGCTTGGCAGTTACCTGTCAGTCATTATCAACTGGTGCATCCTCCACCTACCTGAGTCCACTTACCAATCAATCAAGCTTCTCTTCTCAAACAACCAGGGCTGAACTGGGTTCTATGGAATCCACGCGGCCCCTGCTGGTGCTCCACGGTTTGGCCGTAGGTCTCAAAGCAAGCTTTTATATATTTGTACTAATTGCGCAATAATAATTTCTTGTGGTTTAATTCTTCAGTACAATAAGAATGTATCTCAGGGGTTCATTCAGTAGCCTTGGGAGGTCAAAAGGGTTCTGTGGCTGGGAAAGTTTGGGAAACCCAGTCATACTGTATAAATTGTTTTTGCCCCCTTATATTCATGCAAAGTGTCCTGATGCATTCAAGGCAAAATGCTTCAACATGTCTTTTTTTCTTCAGCTATACTCAAGTTCTGTATGACCAAACAACTAATAACTAAATAGTCAATGTCAGAACAGCAGTACGCTCCTTTTCCGAGCTGATGTGAATCAATCCGCATCATTGCGTTTGTGAACTTCTCATTGAGTCTGTCCATTCATTTAAACTAAGCTTCATCATTAGTTGTGTATACTTTTAAAATCAGACCTGCAAAGGAGGTGCCAGGAAGAACATAAATAAAGCGAATTCATGTTTTACTTGCAAAGTAATGGAATATAAAATACAGCAATCTTTTGCATCATTGCTTAGGAAACAATCCCTTTAAACCTTGTGCCACAAAAGTCTCCAATTAAAAACCAATGCATTTCAAGTCCAGTTTTTCTCCTCTAATTTAGTTCCCCTGATCTCCGGGGTTGATGCCATCAATGGGATTTGGTTACAAGGCCAATATTTGCCTCAAAGGCTATTATTCATAAGGGGACCTCAATGGTGAATGCTAAAGGATTATCCATCCCTGGAGAAAACTATCACCCAACGTCTACACACTTACCCGGTTAGGATCTTTGTACAGCAATCAAGAATAACAGCACTGGCCAACTTTTTTCACACTTCAGCATGCAATAATCAAATATAAAATCATTGCGATCCTGGTTTAAGTAATTTAATTCAACATAGACCAGGGTGGTAATTTAACCCAATTGCCTGGCAGGAACTGGTTGTCCAGGCAGTCGAAATGGCCTACTAACCACCCTGGAGCTACTTGCATCTTTCTCTTGGATATTTTAACTTGCTGCCCTGAGCAGGCAGCAAGGAGACCAGTGTGAATCCAGCGGGGTCCTTTTATACACATATGATCAGGTTCAAACTGCAATTTTAACCTGGACTTGAGAGGGGAAGCCAGTGTGGCTTTTCTGTCAGGTCAGTCTGGGACAGAAGAGAGTCATCCCCAGAGAAGGGTGAGAAAGGCAATTGCTTTTCATCCCTTCTTCCCCTTCTAGGATAGGGATGAGAAGATAGCGCTGCTGGGGTGGGCCTTTCAAGGAAAATTTAGGCTTCTCCTGTCCGAGCAGACATCTCTCCCAATCTCATTATGCCATTTCCTGAAAGCAAAGAACAAAGAACAAAGAACAGTACAGCACAGGAAACAGGCCCTTCAGCCCTCCAAGCCTGTGCCGCTCCTTGGTCCAACTAGACCAATCATTTGTATCCCTCCATTCCCAGGCTGCTCATGTGACTATCCAGGTAAGTCTTAAACGATGTCAGCGTGCCTGCCTCCACCACCCTACTTGGCAGCGCATTCCAGGCCCCCACCACCCTCTGTGTAAAAAACGTCCCTCTGATGTCTGAGTTATACTTCGCCCCTCTCAGCTTGAGCCCGTGACCCCTCGTGATCGTCACCTCCGACCTGGGAAAAAGCTTCCCACTGTTCACCCTATCTATACCCTTCATAATCTTGTATACCTCTATTAGATCTCCCCTCATTCTCCGTCTTTCCAAGGAGAACAACCCCAGTCTACCCAATCTCTCCAAATAGCTAAGACCCTCCATACCAGGCAACATCCTGGTAAACCTTCTCTGCACTCTCTCCAATGCCTCCACGTCTTTCTGGTAGTGCGGCGACCAGAACTGGACGCAGTACTCCAAATGTGGCCTAACCAGCGTTCTATACAGCTGCATCATCAGACTCCAGCTTTTATACTCTATACCCCGTCCTATAAAGGCAAGCATACCATATGCCTTCTTCACCACCTTCTCCACCTGTGTTGCCACCTTCAAGGATTTGTGGACTTGCACACCTAGGTCCCTCTGTGTTTCTATACTCCTGATGACTCTGCCATTTATTGCATAACTCCTCCCTACATTATTTCTTCCAAAATGCATCACTTCGCATTTATCCGGATTAAATTCCATCTGCCACCTCTCCGCCCAATTTTCCAGCCTATCTATATCCTGCTGTATTGCCCGACAATGCTCTTCGCTATCCGCAATTCCAGCCATCTTCGTGTCATCCGCAAACTTGCTGATTACACCAGTTACACCTTCTTCCAAATCATTTATATATAGGTCAGGTCCCAGAGCAGAACCCCGGTTCAAAGATCGTGGGTGGGATTATCCCAAAAAAACTCTAAGGTCGGAATTTTACCAGCACGCCCGCCCCGATTCTGGGGGCAGGCTCAGCTCGGAGAACGGCATTCTGCGTTGACCTTGGGCGGGATCGGACAAACGTCAGGCAGACGGGCTGGTAAAATTCCACCTGAAGTGTCGAATTCGCGTAAAAACAGGAGTAAATCCCGCTGGTTTGTTCAGCGGGAGTTTCAGAATGAATCTCCCACACTCTGTGCACTGCAGAATGCCTCAGTGTAAATCACTCCAAAAATCAGTGGGTGGGGCCTATTCCCACTGGAAAGGCCAGCTGCATAGCGCTGAGCGGGCAGCTGCACATACGCTGATCTGTCAGCCCCCACTGCTGGCCTCTCAATTACTGGCCAGCTTGATCGCTGGCCAGCCCCGCGACCCTCTCATCTCTGGCTCACCGACCTGCCCATGGCCTGTTCACTGGCTTCATGAACATGTCCCGGCCAGTCTCAAACCCCCAGCCCCCCCGGCCTGCCTCAATCTTCCCCTGCCGCCCCGATCTCCCACCTGCAGCCCCAAACCACCCTCCCTCCCTCTGCGCCCCCCCCCCCCCCCCCCCCCCCCCCCGGCCCTGGCAGGCCGATCCCCCTCCACCCTGATGTCCAGACCTGATCGCTGGCCTCCCTCCATCTGCTCGTGATCCCAGTGCAGAGTGGCAGCGGGACCACCCACCCCAAACAATCGCTCCCCCCCCCCGGCTGCCCCCAGAGGCCCCAGCTCCATTAGCCCCGGGCCTGCTAATGATATTTAAGTGGGATTCAAATACTTGTTTGAATAAATTATGCAGCACCGTGCCAATTTCAGGCTCTGAGCCAACAGCGCCAGAGATCTGGCTGCCGGAGATTCACGGAGGCCGTGGTGCCCAGCAGGAAACTTGTAAAATGTCCTCCATTTGAGTCTCCCCCCCCATAAGTTGCATTTTTGTTTAGACACAGGGATGAATGGAGTCACATGACTGCCAGGAAGCTAGTTAACTTAAAGGAACAAAGAATAAGTTGAATAAGATCCTGTTCAGGTGAATTCAAGTAAAAAGTAAGGAAAATGTTCTGAGTTAAAGAGACGGGGGATTTTCACAGTGACGTCTTTGCAGTGTTAATGTTGGCCTACGTGTGACAATAATAATTTTAAAAAAGCATAGTGGAGTGAAGGAATAGTGTATCATAGTTAATCTTTTCTTGTTTAATAAATGTTTTATTCTTTTATTGTAAGTTAAAGATTATCTATTAGTCACAAGTAAGGCTTGCATTAACACTGCAATGAAGTTATTGTGAAATTCCCCAATTGCCACACTCCGGCGCCTGTTCGGGTTAATGCACCCTAATCAGCACGTCTTTCAGACTGTGGGAGGAAACCGGAGCACCCGGAGGAAACCCACACAGACATGGGGAGAGCGTGCAGACTCCACACAGACAGTGACCCAAGCCGTGAGGCAGCAATGCTAACCACTGTGCCACCATGCCACCCTGTATATACTTTATAGGTATATACAGATTTATAAAGATTACACAAGATATCTTCTAGAACATAGAACAGTACAGCACAGTACAGGCCCTTCGGCCCTCGATGTTGTGCTGAGCTTTGTCCGAAACCAAGAGAAAGCTATCCCACTCCCTATCATCCTGGTGTGCTCCATGTGCCTATCCAATAGCTGCTTGAAAATTCCTAAAGTGTCTGACTCCACGATCACTGCAGGCAGTCTATTCCACATCCCAACCACTCTCTAAGTAAAGAACCTTCCTCAAACATCCTTCCTGTATCTCCCACCATGAACCTTATAGTTATGCCCCCTAGTAATAGCTACATCCACCCGAGGAAATAGTCTCTGAACGTCCACTCTATCTATCCCACTCATCATCTTATAAACCTCTATTAAGTCGCCTCTCATCCTCCTCCGCTCTAAAGAGAAAAGCCCTAGCTCCCTCAACCTTTCCTCATAAGACCTACCCTCCAAACCAGGCAGCATCCTGGTAAATCTCCTTTGCACTCTTTCCAATGCTTCCACATCCTTCTTATACTGAGGTGACCAGAACTGCACACAATATTCCAAATGTGGTCTCACCAAGGTCCTGTACAGTTGCAGCATAACCTCACGGCTCTTAAACTCAAACCCCCTGTTAATAAACGCTAACACACTATAGGCCATCTTCACGGCTCTATCCACTTGAGTGGCAACCTTCAGAGATCTGTGGATATGAACCCCAAGATCTCTCTGTTCCTCCACATTCCTCAGAACCCTGCCGTTGACCCTGTAATCCGCATTCAAATTTGTCCTACCAAAATGAATCACCTCAGGGCTAAACTCCATCTGCCATTTTTCAGCCCAGCTTTGCATCCTATCTATGTCTCTTTGCAGCCTACAACAGCCCTCCACCTCATCCACTACTCCACCAATCTTGGTGTCATCAGCAAATTTACTGACCCACCCTTCAGCCCCCTCCTCCAAGTCATTGATAAAAATCACAAATAGCAGAGGACCCAGCACTGATCCCTGTGGTACACCACTGGTAACTGGTCCCCAGTCTGAAAATTTTCCATCCACCACCACCCTCTGTCTTCTATGAGATAGCCAGTTACTTATCCAATCAGCCAAATCTCCCTCTATCCCACACCTCCTTACTTTCTTCATGAGCCATAGAATTATATTCTAATTTTCTTGGTAGGTACACAGTTCATGTAATCCAATAGGTGAAATGTAGTCATTTGACAACACATTCTGAAACTAAGTGACAGGTGCCACCCAAATCAATTTCTGTGGATTTCTCATCAATTCCCCCAGATGTTTGTCACATGGACCCAACTGTTCTCACTGGAACTCTCACTTCCACACAAGGCTTTCCAAACTCCACTCCTAAAAAACCTTTAAATTTTCTCCCACACAGGGCTTTCTCTAAGATACCTTCATCAAGGATCCACATCCAGGATTTCAACCTCTCCTTTCAATATTCCTCTGCCCTGGAACACCACATGTATTCAAGCTTCGACACAATCTCTCAAGTACCACGCCAACAGAACACACTGCCTAATAGGCTGTAGTGAATATCAGCAACATTAGGATTACTTCAGATGTCTGAATTTTCACCGAGCCAACTTTAAATCCGGTTCTTGCAGCTGTCTCTTTAACTCAGAACATTTTCTTTTCTTGAATTATCCTGAACAGGACCTTATTCAACATGTTCTTTGTTCCTTGAATTTAACTATCTTTCTGGGGCAGTTCTTTTTCTCCCCACTCCCTGGTTTTTGGGACTTTCTATTGTTCTTTTGGGAACTCTGCTTTCCACAGCTTCCTGATCCTGTCCACTTTCCCCTGAGTCTAGCTTACAACTAACTCACGAGTTATTTCTGTCCTAGGGTGGCGTCTGGTTGCTAAGTAACAACCTAATTTACCTTTGTGTCCTGTATGCTTTCCATCGTAAACCCTCATTACCATGCATGCATCTAAACCAAACTGAAGTAGCCCTTTCAAATGCAGAAACACAAAATTAAACTTATTTAAAGCTATACATTATTACTAATACCCACAAATACAAATGTGGATTATTTAAAACTACTGCTGTTTCCTAACACTGACTGGAAACTTCCACTCCGATATGTGGTTGTGGTAGCTCAGCAAATCAAGCAGACTTTTCTCACTGCTATCCACACGGAACCTCTTGGTTTGTAGAGAAATCTGTCATCTAATCTCAGAAATAGCTGCGACTGCCCTTTTCCCCATGGCAACATGAAAACGCATTAATGTTGCATTCAGGTAGAAATAGTAATTTGCTATCCTTGATCTCCTTTCTTTGATCGTAGATGTAAATGGACCATTCACAGCATAACTCTTCACAACCTGATACTTTTCTGGGACTTTAGGAGACTTAGAATCTACATGGTGCAAACACAGGAACGGTTGCCATTGCCTCCAGGTGTTAAAAACCCTAAATGTAACATTACTGTCCCAAAATACAATAATCTGATAAATATTATAATTGTAACAAGAACAAGAGCTAGTTTGGCGTAGTGCTTTACAGAATGAAAATGGCTAGTATTGCAACAAAAGACACTTAGAAACTACCACAAGACTTCAATGCCAAAATGCCCCAGCTTCCAGCAATTCGTCATCAGACAGTGGCAAAAGTACCAATACGCCTAATGTCACATGGATGAAATGCCCACGAATGTCAACATGCCCAGCGACCGCACTGTGGAACAACAGGTTCGAAAATCATGGGATGGCGTTATTGCACTAAGTGTCATCAGACCGTTCAAAAAATGTGAAAAATGCATTTAAATGGATGGAGAGGAAGGTGATGCATTGTGAGACAGGATAATTTGGAAACGGGAAATGGCAAATGTGATCCAGAGTGGGACACTTCCCATGATGCCACAGACAAAGTGACTCAGAATAAATTTTGTGAACTCGTTGTATTGGATGCCAAAGACAATGGGCGAGATTTCCCAGCCCTTCCCACCAATGGGATCTTCCGGTCCCACTGAAGGTAACCCCTGTCCCCACCCGTTGCGGGTTCCCTGGCGCCGAGATGGGTGAGCCACACAACACGCCGTAAACTTTGGTGGAACCAGAGGATCAGCTGATGGACAATGGCGACTCGCCCCGGCACCAAGAATCATGCTGTGTTGGGGTGAGTGGGCGGGGCGTGGGGGGCGGGGGGCGTGGGGACAGCGGAGGGGGAAAATCCCAGCCAATGAATTTGGCCATTTTTTAAAATGTTTGGAATGTGGTTACAGGTATCCTTGTAGAATTGATTCATTTAATAAAAAGAGCTTGGATTAGTACTAGAAACTATGATGTAGTTGCCATTACAGGGACTTGATTAAGGGAAGGACAGGATTGGCAGCTTAACATTCCAGGATACAGAGGTTTCAGGCGGGATAGAGGGGGATGTAAAAGGTGGGGGGGGGAGTTGCACTACTGGTTAAGGAGAATATCACAGCTGTACTGTGGGAGGACACCTCGGAGGGCTCAGACAGTGAGGCAATATGGGTAGAGCTCAGGAATAGGAACGGTGTCGTCACAATGTTGGGGGTTTACTATAGGCCACCCAACTGCCAGCGGAAGATTAAGGAACAGATATGTAGGCAGATTTTGGCAAGGTGTAAAAGTAACAGGGTTGTTGTGGTGGGAGATTTTAATTTCCCCTATATTGACTGGGACTCACTTAGTGCTAGGGGCGTGGATGGTGCAGAGTTTGTAAGGAGCATCCAGGAGGGCTTCCTGAAACAGTATGTAGATAATCCAACTAGGGAAGGGGCCATACTGGACCTGGTATTGGGGATTGAGCCCGGCCAGGTGGTCGATGTTTCATTAGGGGAGCAGTTCGGGAACAGTGACCACAATTCAGTAAGCTTTAAGGTACTGATGGATAAAGATAAGTGTAGTCCTCAAGTTAAGGTGCTAAATTGGGGGAAGGCTAATTACAACAATATTAGGCAGGAACTGAAGAATTTAGATTGGGGGCAGATGTTTGAGGGCAAATCAACATCTGGCATGTGGGAGGCTTTCAAGTGTAAGTTGATGGAGATTCAGGACCGACACATTCCTGTAAGGATGAAGGATAAGTATGGCAAGTTTTGGGAACCTTGGATAACGAGAGATATTGTGAGCCTAGTCAAAGAGAAAAAGGAAGCATTTGTCAAAGCTAGGAGGCTGGGAACACACGAAGCAAGTGTGAAATACAAGGAAAGTAGAAAGAAACTTAAGCAAGGAGTAAGAAGAGCTAAAAGGGGTCATGAAAAAGCATTGGCCAGCAGGATTAAGGAAAATCCCAAGGCTTTTTACACATATATAAAGAGCAAGAGGGTAGCCAGGGAGAGGGTTGGCCCACTCAAGGACAAGAGAGGGAATCTATGTGTGGAGCCAGAGGAAATGGGCGAGGTATTAAATGAGTACTTTGCGTCAGTATTCACCAAAGAGAAGAACTTGGTGGATGATGAGTCTGGGAAAGGATGGGTAGATAGTTTGATTCATGGTGAGATCAAAAAGGAGGAGGTATTGGGGTTCTTGAGAAACATCAAGGTAGACAAGTCTCCAGGGCCTGATGGGATATACCCCAGAATACTGAGAGAGGCAAGAGAGGAAATTGCTGGGGCCTTGAGAGAAATCTTTGTATCCTCACTGGCTACAGGGGAGGTCCCAGAGGATTGGAGAATAGCCAATGTTGTTCCTTTGTTTAAGAAGGGTAGCAAGAATAATCCAAGTAATTACAGGCCGGTGAGCCTTACATCAGTGGTAGGGAAATTATTGGAGAGGATTCTTCGAGACAGGATTTATTCCCACTTGGAAATAAGTGGACGTATTAGTGAGACGCAACATGGTTTTGTGAAGGGGAGGTCGTGTCTCACGAACTTGATCGAGTTTTTCGAGGAAGTGACGAAGATGATTGATGAGGGTAGGGCAGTGGGTGTTGTCTACATGGACTTCAGTAAGGCCTTTGACAAGGTCCCTCATGGCAGACTGGTGCAGAAGGTGAAGTTGCATGGGATCAGAGTTGAGCTTGCAAGGTGGATACAAAACTGGCTCGGTCAAAGAAGACAGAGGGTAGCAGTGGAAGGGTGCGTTTCTGAATGGAGGGCTGTGACAAGTGGTGTTCCTCAGGGATCAGTGCTGGAACTTTTGCTGTTTGTAATATATATAAATGATTTGGAGGAAAATGTAACTGGATTGATTAGTAAGTTTGCGGCCGACACAAAGGTTGGTGGATTTGCGGATAGCGATGAGGACCATCAGAGGATACAACAGGATATAGATCAGCTGGAGACTTGGGTGGAGAGATGGCAGATGGAGTTTAATCCGGACAAATGTGAGGTAATGCATTTTGGAAGGTCTAATACAGATAGGAAATATACAGTAAATGGCAAAACCCTTAAGAGTATTGATAGGCAAAGGGATCTGGGTGTACAGGTACACAGGTCACTGAAAGTGGCAATGTAGGTGGAGAAGGTTGTCAAGGAGGCATACGGCATGCTTGCCTTCATCGACCGGGGTATTGAGTTTAAAAATTGGCCAGTCATATTGCCACTTTATAGAACCTTAGTTAGGCCGCACTTGGAATATAGTGTTCAATTCTGGTCGCCACACTACCAGATGGATGTGGAGGCTTTGGAGAGGGTACAGAAAAGATTTACCAGGATGTTGTCTGGTATGGAGGGCAATAGCTATGAGGAGAGGTTGGAGAAACTTGGTTTGTTCTCACTGGGGCGGCACGGTAGCACAGTGGTTAGCACTGCTGCTTCACAGCTCCAGGGTCCCGGGTTCGATTCCCGGCTCGGGTCACTGTCTGTGTGGAGTTTGCGCATTCTCCTCGTGTCTGCGTGGGTTTCCTCCGGGTGCTCCGGTTTCCTCCCACAGTCCAAAGATGTGCGGGTTAGGTTGATTGGCCAGGTTAAAAATTGCCCCTTAGAGTCCTGGGATGCGTAGGTTAGAGGGATTAGCGGGTAAAAAAAAAGGGAATAGCGGGTATGGCCTGGGTGGGATTGTGGTCGGTGCAGACTCGATGGGCCGAATGGCCTCCTTCTGCACTGTAGGGTTTCTATGATTCTATGATCTATGGAGTGACGGAGGTTGAGGGGAGACCTGATAGAAGTCTACAAGATTATGAGAGGCATGGACAGAGTGGATAGTCAGAAGCTTTTTCCCAGGGTGGAAGAGTCAATTACTAGGGGGCGTAGGTTTAAGGTGCGAGGGGCAAGTTTTAAAAGAGATGTACGAGGCAGATTTTTTACACAGAGAGTGGTGGGTGCCTGGAACACGTTGCCGGGGGAGGTAGTGGAAGCGGATACGGTAGTGACTTTTAAGAGGCGACTTGACAAGTACATGAATGAGATGGGAATAGAGGGATATGGTCCCCGGAAGCGTCGGGGGTTTTAGTTAAGTCAGGCAGCATGGTCGGTGCAGGTTTGGAGGGCCGAAAGGCCTGTTCCTGTGCTGTAATTTTCTTTGCTCTTTCTTTGTTCTTTTATGTCAGTTTGATTTAATTTGAACCACAAGCATAAAATTTCGTTTTTACATTTCCAAATGGCGACTGCCTCCACCAATACTGGTGGTTCACATTTTATACCTGGCATATAAAGCAGCACCTATTTTTGGAAGGACTTTTTGAGGCATCAATTATCAAGTTATACAGTGTGATCTAAGTACCAGCATGGTTTCCAACCGAAAATCTGCCGCAAGTTCAAATCCAGGCCTTGGTATCAAAACTAGAAATAAATATGCATATAAATAAAATTTAACTGAGTCACATATACCAGATATGCTCAGTGAGTAAAATTTCCCCAAATTTGTCAAAATACATTTCATATAATCCCAAATATTGTAGTTACAGCTGGAATTCAATTTTTAAAAACTGACTGTTGCTAATGTCATCTTTCTAATTACAGCCATAGGCAAGAATTATCAACATGATTAGAAAGTAAGTGGTGTCACATGGAATTACCATCTACATAAAATGACCTTATTATGTTTCCAATTTTAACAAAAGCTCGAGCACATTTGCAGTCATTACCCTGCTCATTGATCTCTGCCTTTCTAGTGTTTGCTAAATAATTCTTCCCAAGTTCAATAAAAATGCTGCACATTCAGAATCAAATGACTTTTCTTCCTGCCTAGCAGGGGGAAATACAAATTTATTTGCTATTTGTAGTTAAGGAGGGCACCTACTCTTGAAACTACTCAGCAAAGGCTCCTAATCTACACAGTGTGGAGATGATAAATAACAAAAACAAAACACCAGGGCATTTCTGCCCTTTGAAAATTGCAAGATACGACATTAGCAATTTTCATGCAATGGGTGCCTAACTCTTTCAGCACATTGTTAAACTTGAGACTGAAGGATTAGTTCTCTGTCGCAGTCACGATTTTTACATAGCCAAACCTGGAAGGTGACAGCTTCTTCATTTAGAAATTAGGTACCTGGGCCAAAATGTTGGTAGCTTTGACTTACCCTGAATATTCATTACTGGGCTGAATCAAAATTGTGTTCATTTTGAAGCAAATTAGACTAATTAAATGTCGTACTTATAGGTTGAAAAATGTTTCTCCAAAGCATTATGGGAGCCAATGGTATGGAGGCCGGATTGGCTGAAAATGGCGGATTAGCTACTTCTGCTCATTTCAGATAAAGCCCTCCTGGTATGTGTGCTAGCACGGGCAAGCTGTGTGTACACTAAAAGCTTTGACAGTGGCAGATTGTGATGTCAAACTGATTCTCAGGCAGATTTGATGTACATTCCATGAATTTAGATCCTGCAGGTTCAGTTAATGGCATGTCTTACACACTCCCAGCTACGAGGGACCCTCACTTATGTTATTTAAAGGGCCAGCCATCTAGCTTGCAGGTGAGATGCTTTTGGCCTCATCCTGCCCATGTAACGTTTTGTGCAAGGAGTGTGTTGTGCTGTGTTGTTGGAGTTTTGGCATCTTGCTGGATTTTGATGGGAATGCTGCATCCTGAAGGAAGGTCAGAGGAATTTTCTGTCTTGTGTACCGAAAGCCTGCTGGAATTATGAGGGCTACAGTTGCTGCCCCTCGTGGGCTAGAACACTACAGGGGTATGGAGCACGGGCACTGGAAATGAAACGTTATGTGCAGAGGGAGGAGGAGGAGGAATCTCAACAAAAGGCCCCACCCACCAAGGGCCTTCACGCTGAACGTTCTCCTCCTTCCACCTCAGGAGCAGTGTGTGAGGTGCCTCGAATTCATCACAGACAACGTGCTATCTCCTTCAACAGGCACATAGCAAGCTGAAGATAGCCCTGCCAATAGCCATCAATGTCACCATTGTCCTCATCATGTACGGAAGTGGATCTTTCCAGTCAGCAGCAGGCATCATAACTAACAATTCACCATCCATTGCAGCATCAGGGGGATGATGGAGACCCTGAATCTAAGAGAGGGGAATGCCTTATTGAAAATTAGGGACGCCGTACCAAAAGATGTGAGTGGATGTATTTTTACTGCTCAACATAAAGCATTTGGCCAAATGGCCTACTCCTGCTTCTTAGTCCTATGTACCTAAGTTGTACTTACATTTCAAAATTTGAAATTATTTGAAGAAAAGGAATCTGAGAATTAAAGAAGTTGAAGAAAAATGTCAAAAGGTACAACTTTCTAAAGCACCATGGGAAATTGTGTCATGTCCATGGGTGTGGGGAAAAGTATAACTCAAAGTTCAGGCTTCTGGGAGATACAGGCCAGGATTTTCAAACCCCTCCACTCCCCACCCCCTCACCACCACCCCCCCCAACCCCCCACCCCCCCCCCCACCACCACCACCACCCCCACTGCCCCCACGCCGCCCACCTCCTGCCCCGCCAAACGCCATTGCCTTCGGTGGGACCAGAAGATCCCACCACCAGCCAATGGCAAGCTGCCAATGCAGCCAGAAACCCTGGCACTCGGGTGAGGTGGGGAAGGCCGGGGGGGGGGGGGAGGGGGGGTGCGTTTGTGGACTATCCTGACCACTGCAGCTGTTAAGAGACTCAAAAGTCAATTTAACCTTCTTATTGTGAAATGTTTGATTTTATTTTTACTTCGTCTAAGCACTTATTTCCACACATTGGATATATTTGTCACTGAAGTGAAAAGATGGCAGAAAGTGAATTAAAATTGCTTTTGAGAAAATTGTGGGAACTCAATGTCCAGATGGCATAACTCAGTGACAGGAATGTGCAGGCAGAGATGAGTTTTAGTTGTTAATAAAAAGTAACACAACAGCTAGAAATTATATAGCACCTTTAACACAATAAAACATCCTGAGGCACTTCACAGGAAGGTGAGCAAACAGAATTTGGCACCAGGCCACATAAAAAGTCAGTTAGAACATAGAACATAGAACATTACAGCGCAGAACAGGCCCTTCGGCCCACGATGTTGCACCGACCAGTTAAAAAAAAAAAAATGACCCTCCAACCTAAACCAATTTCTTTTCGTCCATGAAAAGTTGGACAGATAATGTAGACTTTAGTTTTTTAAGAAATAATTTTAATTTTATCAGTGTCACAAGTAGGCTTACATTAACATTGTAATGAAGTTACTTTGAAAATCCCCTAGTTGCCACATTCCGGCACCTGTTCGGGTACACTGAGGGAGAATTTAGTATGGTCAATGCACCTAACTAACACGTCTTTCGGACTTTGGGAGGAAACTGGAGCACCGAGAGGAAACCCATGCAGACACAGAGAGAACGTGCAGACTCCACACAGACAGTGACCAAAGCCGGGAATTGAACCCGGGTCCCTGGTGCTGTGAGGCAGCAGTGCTAACCACTGTGCCACCATGCCGCCCTCAGGAGAACCTTAAAGCAGGCAAGCAAGGGTAGAGTGGTGGAGAAGATTAGGTATGTGATTTCAGAGATCAGGGCTTTGGCAGCTGAATGTATAACAGCCAATAGCAGATGGATTAAGATCCGAGAAGCTTTAGAGACCAGAATTGGAGGAGTGCAGATAATTCAGTGGATTGTAGGTCTGGAAGAGATCACAGAGATAGGACGAAGGAATGGAGGTACATTCTTATCATCCAAAAATCACTGAACTAAATTACTCAATAGGTGCATTAAATTATATCCCAACGAGCAGGAGGAAATATTAGATTTGTACACTGAAAACTAAATGGAGATTGGTAAATTATCTGAAACTGAACACCAATCTGATTGCAGATTACTTAAAAAAAGATTAAGATTTGAAAGTGTCACCTGGAATTTGTCTTTTCTGTGCAAACAATACATTCAGAAAGTCAATCCAGCCTGATAGAAGTGCACACTCTCAACGGGAACATTAACAGCACAAATATGATAAGTTATTTGTTGTAAAAAGTCTTCCATTTATAAAGGCTTATAAAGACTTATGAAGAAGGCAAATTCACATGGGATACGGGGCAATTTGATCGAGTGGATTCAAAATTGGCTTAGTTGAGGGAGACAGAGGCTGATAACAGAAGGCTGCTTTAGTGACTGGAAGCCAGTGTCCAGTGGCTTACCACAGAGATCTGTGCTGGGTCCCCTATTATTCATTATTTATATAACCAACATAGACGACTATGTGGGGGCTAGGATTAGTAAGTTTGTGGATGACATAAAAGATTGGTCAGGTGATTAACAGTGAGGCTGAGTGTCTTGGGCTAGAAGAAGATATAGGCAGGATGGTCAAATAGGCAGATAAGGAAGGATGTGATTGCGCTGGAGAGGGTGCAGAGGAGATTCGCCAGGATGTTGCCTGGAATGGAACATTTTTTAAGTTATGGAGAGAAGTTCAATAGGCTTGGGTTGTTTTCTTTGGAATAGAAAAGACTGAGGGGTGACTTGATCGAGGTGTACAAGATTGAGGGGCATGGGCAGGGTGGATAGGGAGCAGCTGTTCCCCTTAGTTGAAGGGTCAGTCACGAGGGCACAAAGGTTCAAGGTGAGGGGCAGGAGGTTTAAGGAAGGTTGTGAGGAACAACCTTTTTACTCAGAGGGTTGTGATGGTCTGGAGTGAACTGCCTGGGAGGGTGGTGGAGGCGGGATGCCTCACATCCTTTAAGAAGTACCTGGATGAGCACTTGGCTCTCATAACATTCAAAGCTATGGGCCAAGTGCTGGTAGGTCGGTAGGTAGGTTAGGTGTTTCTCATATGTCACTGCAGACCTGATGGGCCAAACAGCCTCTTCTCCTATTGTGTAATTCTGTTTGATTCTGTAATCTTCATGAATGTGGATGCATGTGTTTTACCATTCCTCCTTACCTTTTAGTAATTAATAAACTGACTCTATCTTAGCTCATGAAAGCCTGGTTGAATTAGCCCCATTTTACACAGAAAGATTGGGTCTAGAAAAGGTATCCAAGGGAAAGGGAACCTTGTTAGATTAAACCTTTGTTGCTACAAGTAGAGGGTGGGTTGAATAAAGACACGGAGCCAGTCATTTTGCCTCACCTGGGTTGTGATCTTTAGGGGGTACCCCAGCCGGATGGTGACACATCGAAGGGTCCTGTCCAGATCAATAACTTTTGGGGAGCCCCACCCGAAGTTATCGCAGGGTGGATAGGGAGCAGGAGTTGTATTTGAACCCAGAAACGTGTGATCCAGAGGTGAGGTCAACTGAGCCACACTAATGCCAGTGTTTCATGGGCAAGGTGGCAAATTGTTGCCATCAAGTTTATTCATGGCCTAGTTGCCGAGATTAGGAGGCAAATCTTTCAGTGCAACCTGTCAACAAGACATATCTGCATTTGTTGTTGGGCTTTGACAGAAGCTAGGATTTTTGATTGGATTCATAGTCGTAGTGAACTCTGGCAGCTTTGGTTGAGACAGCTTCTGTCCTGGTATTTTTATAAAGTGATCACACCATCATCATTTTGCTTGGTGGGAATAGAATGAGTTAATCTCTATGAAAGACCGCAAAGTACGAAAGATCAAATCATGGTCGTCGGTACCACAGTTGTTAGTGTACTGGAAATATGACGCCACTAGCTCTCTCTCTTTCTCTCTCTCTATATATATAGAGAGATTTTTGGGGTTGGACAGAGAGAGGACATGTCCCCTTTTCATTGTGCTCTGTCACTTTTCTTTCGGCTCACGTCCAACCCTTGTGGCTCCCTGTGATGCCTTGCCCTTATCTTGTGGCTTGGAACCTTCTTGCCTTCTGGGCCATTTTCTTCTTAAAAATTATATATTATAATTTGTGTTAGTTTTTTCTTGTGTGGGGTGGTGAATGGGGGGTACCCCCTGTGGCAGAAGAGGAGGAGAAGGTGAGGGAAGGGGGAGAAAGAACAAAGGAAAACAGGGATGGACGGCTTCTGTCATATTTTAGGTAGTTGAGGGGAGGTGGTTGTTGAGGTAGTGTGTGTTAGGAGGAGGGGGCTGCTCGGTTGGGGGTTTGCGTGTTTCTCGGGGCTGGGATGGATGTTCAAGTGATGTGTGTGTTGGAGGGTTGTTTCCCGGGGTTTCTTGGCTGGGGAGGTTTTGTGTCTATTGCAGAGAGACATGCTGGTTAGGAGCATTGGCCATGCTAAATTCTCCCTCAGTGTACCTGAACAGGTGCCAGAGTGTGGCGACTAGGGGATTTTCACTGTAACTTCATTGCAGTGTTAATGTAAGCCTACTTGTGACACTAATAATTAAACTTTAAACTTTAAAAAACTTCAAATTTAAAAACTTTAAACTTTAAAACTTGATATAAAATGCCATTTGAGTGTTTGAGTGTATCAGAAGGTGAAGTGTTGCAATGCGCTGCAACATTCCATCTGTTTATCTTTGGCAATTAGCTAACTTTTCTCTGAGCTTGCTCCAAACTAATTGTGGACAGCACACAGGAATCCTGAATTACTGTACTCTTACTGCAATAGAAATATTGTGAATTAATTACAGGAGATTAAATCTTCTTCTATCCAATTATAATCAAATTTCAACCAGGTAGTGCCAACTTGGAAGTGCCAACCTGACAGAGCCAGCAGAGCCAGGGGCTTGCCTCGTGGGAGCCCCATGGGAGGGTTGGGGGGGGGGGGGGGGGGTGGGGGGGGGGGGCGTTCCATTTATGTGTGGTGGGTGGGAGGACCAGGGAAGTGCAGGCACTGGGTGGGGGAATGCAGGCAATACCTTTGTGGTGGTGTGGGGGGAGCACCTGATCACCTGATGATTGTCCAGGATTGGGGGTATTGGGGGAAGGTGGGCAGAGTACCCAATGCCTCTATGATGGGGGTTGGGGGGGGGGGGTGGAGGGGGAGGGGGAAGCTTATTTTTAGTTCTGATTGGGGCGTCCTTTTAAAGATGGTACCCTGATCTCTGTGGAGCCTGTTGCTGGCTCCATCAGGCTGTGCCCCACAGGAGAGGGGGTGTAAACTTGGCCCACTTATTTTCTTTAGTCAGAGAGACTCAAGATCTGGAGTGGAGACTGGTCTGTGCAGCTGGAGAGCTCCGTACCATTTCCAGTCTGAGGCTGGCATTTGGAAAAACTTTGGTGAGATTCTGCCCATCAAAAGTGGCCGTTTTGAATGCTGAACAATGCGAAGAGGCAATGAAAATACAGCCAGAACAGTGTAATTAACAGTAAATTACAATTGTTAACAACACAAAAATGAACAAACACAAATCATATGGGGAGAACAGGAAACACTTGTGAACAGTCAGCTTTAAAGGGAACAGACTTACATTGGAGAAGGTCAAGAATAATAATATTCATCTTCCCAAGTCTAAAGAGGGTAAATCATGAAGGAATATTTGGTCTTATAGTCCAGAGAGAAATATGAAGAGGATTTCATAGGTAGATAAGAAAAAGAGGAAAATATAAAGCTGGTATCTATGCAGCAAATATTCGCTTCACATACAAATATTTACTTTGATGTGTTGTTAGAGATTTTGCCTGTGGTAACTTCAAGCAGTAAGAATATGAATCTGGTTGTTGTGGTGGAAGAAACAATGTTGGTTAAAGCATTAAGAGATCATGTTTACCTTCTTAAAATTTGCCAGGGATCTCCAATGTCCATTTAAATAATTTGAAATTGGAATGGACATATGAGACGTCAGTTTTAAGTCTTAGGCAGTGATTAGCACATCCAAAAGTGCAAGACTTTTGCATCTTCTTTTTATTTATTTATGGGATATTGGCGTCACTGGCTAGGCTGGCATTTAGTGCCCATCCCTAATTCCCCTTGAGAAGGTGGTGGTGAGCCGCCTGCTTAAAACGCTGTAGTCCATGTGGTGTAGGTACACCCACAGTGCTGTTAGGGAGCGAGTTCAGGATTTTGACTCAGCCGCAGTAAAGGAATGGCAATATATTTCCAAGTCAGGATGATGAATGGCTTGGAGGGGATCTTCAAGGTGGTGGTGTTCCAGGTACCAGCTGTCTTTGTCCTTCCAGATGGTAGTGGTCGTGGGTTTGGAAGTTGCTGCCCAAGGAGCCTTGGTGAGTTGCTGCAGTGCAACTTGTAGATGATGCACACTGCTGCTACTGAGTATTGGTGGCAGAGGGAGTGAATGTTTGTGGAAGGGGTACCAAATAAGTGGGCCGCTTTGTCCTGGATGTGTTCAAGCTTCTTCAGTGTTATTGGAGCTGAACTATCCTCCACAGGATTCCTAACTTCTGACCTGCTCTTGTAGCCACAGTACTTTTAGGGCAAATCTAGTTCTGTTTCTGGTCAATGGTAACTCCTAGGATTTTGATAACGGGGGACTCAGCAATGGTAATGCCATTGAATGTCAAAGGATAATGGTTAGATGAGATTTTCATTGGATTCACTCTTTATGGAGAAGGTCATTGTCTGGCACTTGTGTGGCATGGATGATATTTGCCACTTATAAGCCCAAGCCTGGGTAATGTCCAGAATAGAGAATTTATCCAAATGAGTTACAATTAACACCACAAACAGGATTTAATTCCTATCTTGATTAATATTATCATTTACTTTGTTCATATCATATGTTAGATAACAGTAAAAATTATAGCAATTCAATTGGGAAAATCCTCTTAAGTACAATTACATTCAAATGTAAATTATGGAATAGTTCTCAAGATTTGAGTGTAAATTATTTCCTGTGGTCAATTATTAATTCAAATATCATTTACAAATATTAGAAATATTCCCAGTACATTCTAGAAATGATATAATTTGATATAAATTGCATTTTATAATGTAGGGCAGTTGATGTCATATACATGGATTTTAGTAAGGCGTTTGATAAGGTCCCCCATGGTCGGCTTATGATGAAAGTGAGGAGGTGTGGGATAGAGGGAAAGTTGGCCGATTGGATAGGTAACTGGCTGTCTGACCGAAGACAGAGGGTGGTGGTCGATGGAAAATTTTCGGATTGGAGGCAGGTTGCTAGCGGTGTGCCGCAGGGATCAGTGCTTGGTCCTCTGCTCTTTGTGATTTTTATTAATGACTTAGAGGAGGGGGCTGAAGGGTGGATCAGTAAATTTGCTGATGACACCAAGATTGGTGGAGTAGTGGATGAGGTGGAGGGCTGTTGTAGGCTGCAAACAGACATAGATAGGATGCAAAGCTGGGCTGAAAAATGGCAAATGGAGTTTAACCCTGATAAATGTGAGGTGATTCATTTTGGTATGACAAATTTAAATGTGGATTACAGGGTCAAAGGTAGGGTTCTGAAGACTGTGGAGGAACAGAGAGATCTTGGGGTCCATATCCACAGATCTCTAAAGGTTGCCAGTCAAGTGGATAGAGCTGTGAAGAAGGCCTATAGTGTGTTAGCTTTTATTAACAGGGGGTTGGAGTTTAAGAGCCGTGGGGTTATGCTGCAACTGTACAGGACCTTGGTGAGACCACATTTGGAATATTGTGTGCAGTTCTGGTCACCTCACTATAAGAAGGATGTGGAAGCGCTGGAAAGAGTGCAGAGGAGATTTACCAGGATGCTGCCTGGTTTGGAGGGTAGGTCATATGAGGAAAGGTTGAGGGAGCTAGGGCTGTTCTCTCTGGAGCGGAGGAGGCTGAGGGGAGACTTAATAGAGGTGTATAAAATGATGAAGGGGATAGATAGAGTGAACGTTCAAAGACTATTTCCTCGGGTGGATGGAGCTATTACAAGGGGGCATAACTATAGGGTTCGTGGTGGGAGATACAGGACGGATATCAGAGGTAGGTTCTTTACGCAGAGAGTGGTTGGGGTGTGGAATGGACTGCCTGCAGTGATAGTGGAGTCAGACACTTTAGAAACATTTAAGCGGTTATTGGATAGGCACATGGAGCACACCAGGATGATAGGGAGTGGGATAGCTTGATCTTGGTTTCAGATAAAGCTCGGCACAACATCGTGGGCCGAAGGGCCTGTTCTGTGCTGTACTGTTCTGTGTTCTGTAATTTTTTAAGTAAGCTGATATAATTTAAAATAGTGTCCTGCATCATATGGATAGTATCTTATTTTCAAGATGTGTATACAATAAAAAGACAAATAGCATTTGAGTTGGTACAACTTTGCCGAATAATACCTGTCAAAAGCTCATCACTGCTCAACATCAGATGATAATTAGCAGCAGTTAGATAACTATTTCTAGTACCTCTTTCAGTGAACATTTTTCGATCTGGTTTTTATGCGGAGTTTGCACATTCTTCATGTGTCTGTGTGAGTTTTCCCCGGATGCTCTGGTTTCCCCCCATAGTCCGAAAGTGGTACTGGTTAGGGTGCATTGGCCATGCTAAATTCTCCCTCAGTGTACCCGAACAGGCGCTGGAGTGTGGCGACTAGGGGATTTTCACAGTAACTTCATTGCAGTGTTAATGTAAGCCCACTTGTGACACTAATAAATAAATAAACTTTAAATAAATAAACTTTACTCATAAACAGATACAAAATCTCAAAACCAGCAACATCAGGACTGAGGCTGCTGGAATTCGGATCTTGCTAGATTTTGGGTCAAATGGTTCAAACCATAGGTAGTTTGGGTCTAGCCAGGTTGGATAGGGTCAAGGGTCACTCTCAGACCACAGGGCTAGATTGATGCGTGAAGTAGAAAAGCTGATAACTAGTTAGGCTCCACACCCAGTCAATGCAGTGTCTAGCCAAGTTGTCTCTTTCAATTAAAATTGATGCATGCTGCATTAAACAAAATCCGGTTTGCAGACAACTCCAATTTTTGAACGGCCTGATTTCAGACATTATGCTATACTAACATTGGGCAGCATGGTGGCACAGTGGTTAGCACTGCTGCCTCACAGCACCAGGGACCCGGGTTCAATTCTGGCCTTGGGTCACTGTCTGTGTAGAGTCTGCACATTCTCCCTGTGTCTGCGTAGGGTTCCTCCTGGTGCTCCGGTTTCCTCCCACACTCCAAAGATGTGCAGGTTAGGTTGATTGGCCATGCTAAGTTGCCCCTGAATGTCAGGGGGTCTAGCAGGGTAAATATGTGGGGTTACAGGGATAGGATGGGATTGTGGTCGGTGTAGGCTCAATGGGCCAATTGGCCTCCTTCTGCACTGTAGGGATTCTATGATTCTATAATCTTATATAGAAGAGTGGTGCTTCATTCATGCTACTGATTGGATTTATCAAAACTCAATATTACAAGGGGAAATACGTAATATTATGGATAGAAAAATTGTAAAACATAACTCAAACCGTTTTTTAAAAATTGGTCCGGCTTTGTACTTTATTTCTGATGTTTCACCTTTCATGGGGAAGCAAGTAACACTTAATTATGGAAAAGAATTGCATTGCAACCTGTGGTGATTAATTAGTAAGATTTGCTAGCTGCAGGTTACAAAGGTAGCTGATCAGTTAAGGTATGTTTACCACAGATCACATTTGAAAAGAGATCAGTTTATAGAGTTCTTATCTAAATGTATAAAATCGCACATATTAACGCAAGTGATAAACAATATATCTCATATCACGAATTCCGCTGCAAAGGAACCTGTAAAGAATATTTTTAGCAGTCTGTCAGTTTGGGGTTTTTTTTCTTGCTGTACAGAAAAGCTTTCAGTTTGAGAATTTGCTCACTGCAATCATTCAAAGAATATCCAGAAATCAATGCACACACAGTACGTTGCCACACAAGCCATTGAGCTTAGAACAAAGAACAAAGAACAAAGAACAATACAGCACAGGAACAGGCCCTTCGGCCCTCCAAGCCCGCGCCGCTCCCCGGTCCAGGATTGAATCCTGAATCCAGGATCCCCGCCCAATTTTCCAGCCTATCTACATACCAATATCCTATCCACCGAGCTGTCCCTCACAGCTACGATGCTTTGTTCATTACAACCTATTAACTTACCCCCACCCCCCCATTCCAGACCATGTGATCTCCAGGGAGAGGCGAAAACCCAGAGTGAAAAACCCCAGGGCCAATATGGGGAAAAAAAAATCTGGGAAATTCCTCTCCGACCCCCTGAGGCGATCGAAACGAGTCCAGGAGATCACAATGGCCCCGATCGGAAAATGCTTCCCAACCCTAGTCATTTCCACTTCCACGAACACCATATGAATTCCCTGCCCCCGAGACAGGTTCCCAACTATCCGCAGTCTCACTCTGTACTGGCACCAGCAAGATGATCGTAGAATGAAGCCTTGAAACGAGAAACCAGGAACAATTAGCCCGCGCCGCTCCCTGGTCCAAACTAGACCACTCTTTTGTATCCCTCCATTCCCACTCCGTTCATATAGCTGTCTAGATAAGTCTTAAACGTTCCCAGTGTGTCCGCCTCCACCACCTTGCCCGGCAACACATTCCAGGCCCCCACGACCCTCTGTGTGAAATATGTCCTTCTGATATCTGTGTTAAACCTCCCCCCCTTCACCTTGAACCTATGACCCCTCGTGAACGTCACCACCGACCCGGGGAAAAGCTTCCCACCGTTCACCCTATCTATGCCTTTCATAATTTTATACACCTCTATTAAGTCTCCCCTCATCCTCCGTCTTTCCAGGGAGAACAACCCCAGTTTACCCAATCTCTCCTCATAACCAAGCCCCTCCATACCAGGCAACATCCTGGTAAACCTCCTCTGTACTCTCTCCAAAGCCTCCACGTCCTTCTGGTAGTGTGGCGACCAGAACTGGACGCAGTATTCCAAATGCGGCCGAACCAACGTTCTATACATCTGCAACATCAGACCCCAACTTTTATACTCTATGCCCCGTCCTATAAAGGCAAGCATGCCATATGCCTTCTTCACCACCTTCTCCACCTGTGACGTCACCTTCAAAGATCTGTGGACTTGCACACCCAGGTCCCTCTGCGTCTCTACACCCTTTATGGTTCTTCCATTTATCGTGTAGCTCCTCCCTACATTATTCCCACCAAAATGCATCACTTCGCATTTATCAGGATTGAACTCCATCTGCCATTTCCTTGCCCAAATTTCCAGCCTATCTATATCCTTCTGTAGCCTCTGACAATGTTCCTCACTATCTGCAAGTCCTGCCAGTTTTGTGTCGTCCGCAAACTTACTGATCACCCCAGTTACTCCTTCTTCCAGATCATTTATATAAATCACAAACAGCAGAGGTCCCAATACAGAGCCCTGCGGAACACCACTAGTCACAGGCCTCCAGCCGGAAAAAGACCCTTCCACTACCACCCTCTGTCTTCTATGACCAAGCCAGTTCTCCACCCATCTAGCCACCTCCCCCTTTATCCCATGGGATCCAACCTTTTTCACTAGCCTACCATGAGGGACTTTGTCAAATGCTTTACTAAAGTCCATATAGACAACATCCACGGCCCTTCCTTCGTCAACCATTTTGGTCACTTCTTCAAAAAACACCACCAGGTTCGTGAGGCATGACCTCCCTCTCACAAAACCATGTTGACTATCGTTAATGAGTTTATTCCTTTCTAAATGCGCATACATCCTATCTTTAAGAATCTTCTCCAACAACTTCCCCACCACGGACGTCAAGCTCACTTAGGTTGATCTTAAGTCAGCCCTGCTGTTACTGTATTAAAACTAAAATGATACACCTCAAAATTGATAAATACAGCAGAAAACTAGTAACCCTTGTGCATTAATGAAGTCACGGTCAAGAGAGAATGATAAAATAAAAACCCAGCATATGCTATTCTCTGTGTTGTAGGGTTGGTTACAGTTCAGTAGGGTCCGAAGAAGTCTTCATATTCAAATGTATAAAATTGTAAGTTTTATTGACTCTTAGATCTTTTCGCAAAGATATGGGTTGGGGGGTGGGACGGGGGTGGGTGGGGGATGGGGGGGTGGGGGGGTGGGTGGATGGGGGGGGTGGGGGGGTGGTGTGAGGGTGGGTGGGTGGATGGGGGGGGGGGTGGTCTGAGGGTGGGTGGAGGGCGCGATTCTCACAGCCTGCCGCGCACGGTGGCACAGTGGTGAGCACTGTTGCCTCATAGCACCAGGGATCCGGGTTCGATTCCTAGTTTGGGTCACTATCTGTGTGGAGTTTACACGTTTTCCCCATGTCTGTGTGGGTTTCCTCCGGGTGCTCCGATTTCATCCCACAGTCCAAAGATGTGCTGGTTAGGTGCATTGGCCATGCTAAATTCTCCCTCAGTGTACACGAACAGGCACCGGAGCGTGGTTACTAGGGGATTTTCACAGTAACTTCATTGCAGTGTAAATGTAAGCCTTACTTGTGACACTAATAAATAAACTTTACTGCCTTTTGTCGTGCAGTGGGTGGGAGACTCTAGCGGAAGCTGTTTCTCGGGCTCTCCGCTGGGCGCCATGGCCTCCGCGCGTCTCCGGCACAGGAATTCTAGCGCCGTCAACCCTGCACCAGAAATCAGCACAGAGCTGAATAAATTATGTAAATCCTAATTTGAATCTGATTAAATGCAATTAGTGGGCTGAAATCCCCGGGCCCGCTAACCTCCCTAGGCACCACCCCCCCGCCCCCCCCCCCCCCCCACCCCCCCAACCCCCCCACCACCATCCCCACCCCCACCCCGCCAAGTCATATTTCACTCCAGCAGGGTTTACTATAGCTCCACAATTGCGTGGGGTTGGTGGGCTGACCCCACTGGAGTGAAGGGGGGGGGGGTACCGAGGCCTCCCCAGAGGGTCGGGCCCCAAGCCATTGCCACCCTGGCAGTGCCAACCTGGGCCCCCGGCACTGCCCAAGGGACAAAGTGCCGATGCCCAGGGTGCATCATGGCACTGCCCACTGGGTATCGGGCAGTGCCAAGAGGGCGGGGCCAGGTGGGGAGAAACTCAAGAGGGGCAATCGGTGGGGTGGAGTTTCCAGCTGCCACTCTGCATTTGGGTTGAGTGACAGAAGAAGAGTGGCCAGCAATCGGGGCTGGCCACCGTGTTTGTGGGGGTGGGGGGTTAGAACCATAGAAAATTACAGCTCAGAAACAGGCCTTTTGGCCCTTCTTGTCTGTGCCGAACCATTTTTTGCCAAGTCCCACTGACCGGCACTTGAACCATATCCCTCCACACCCCTCTCATCCATGAACCCGTCCAAGTTTTTCTTAAATGTTAAAAGTGACCCCGCATTTACCACTTTATCCGGCAGCTCATTCCACACTCCCACCACTCTCTGCGTGAAGAAGCCCCCCCTAATATTCCCTTTAAACTTTTCTCCTTTCACCCTTAACCCATGCCCTCTGGTCTTTTTCTCCCCTAGCCTCAGCGGAAAAAGCCTGCTTGCATTCACTCTATCTATACCCATCAAAACCTTATACACCTCTATCAAATCTCCCCTCAATCTTCTACGCTCCAGGGAATAAAGTCCCAACCTATTCAACCTCTCTCTGTAACTCAGCTTCTCAAGTCCCGGCAACATCCTTGTGAACCTTCTCTGCACTCTTTGGGGGTGGGGGGGTGGGGGTTGCCGGTGTCAGCCTGCTGGGGTGGTCGGGGCTGCAGAGGGTGTGTGGTCGGGACTGCCAGTTGGGAGCTCGGATGGATAGAGGGGGAGGTAAATTGGGAGATTGGGGCTGTGGAGGGAGGGGTATATCGAGGCAGGCTGGGGGTGTGGGGGTTCGAGGCTGGCTCTGGATGTTTGGGGGCCCAGCAATCGGGCCGTGGGGCGGTTGCATGGCTAGCGATGCGGGGTCGTGGGACTGGCCAGCAATGGGGAGACCAGCAGGCAGGGGCCACTGCGTATGCACTGGTTTTGGCGCTGACAGATCAGCGCATGCGCAGTGGCCCGCTCAGCGCTATGCTGTCAGCCTCTCCAGTGGGAAAAGGCCCTGTCCCCTGTTTTTTGGACTGATTTGTGCTCGTGAACTCTGCAGTGCTCAGAATGTGGGAGATCCAATATGAAACTCCCGCTGAAAAGATCAACATGATTTACTCCAGTTTTTACACAAATTCAACACTTTCTTTTGGAAGAATCGCCTCCAAGGTATGGGGTACATGCTGGGAGCTGTGTCCATGCTTGCTGGACACAGCTTTTTCCAATGCTAGACTGACCTTGGGTATGGGTCAGTGTTCTCTTTCATCAAAGTGTGGGAGCTACTGTACTCAGTCCCACATTTCACCTATTTGATTCTGATATTCCACTCTGAAAGAGATGTTACACGGATTCTAAACTAAGATTAACCAATAGTCTCATCAGTCAATGTATATGAATCCTATGCGGATCTTAGAAACGATATGATTATAACAGTCATTAATCTGGGTTAATGCAGTTCATTAATCAAAAGCACAGGAGAATCACAGTGTCTTTTAGCTTTAGTATTAAATGGATACAAAATTGGCTTCTTGATAGAAGCCAGAGGGTGGTTGTAGAGAATTGTTTTTCAAACTGGAGGCCTGTGACCAGCGGTGTGCCTCAGGGATCAGTGCTGGGTCCACTGTTATTTGTCATTTATATTAATGATTTGGATGAGAATATAGGAGGCATGGTTAGTAAGTTTGTAGATGACACTAAGATTGGTGGCAGAGTGGACAGTGAAGAAAGTTATCTCCAATTGCAACGGGATCTTGATCAATTGGGCCAGTGGGCTGACGAATGGCAGATGGAGTTTATAGAACATAGAACATAGAAAGCCACAGCACAAACAGGCCCTTCGGCCCACAAGTTGCGCCGATCACATCCCCACCTCTAGGCCTATCTATAGCCCTCAATCCCATTAAATCCCATGTACTCATCCAGAAGTCTCTTAAAAGACCCCAACGAGTTTGCCTCCACCACCACCGACGTCAGCCGATTCCACTCACCCACCACCCTCTGAGTGAAAAACTTACCCCTGACATCTCCTCTGTACCTACCCCCCAGCACCTTAAACCTGTGTCCTCTCGTAGCAACCATTTCAGCCCTTGGAAATAGCCTCTGAGAGTCTACCCTATCCAGACCTCTCAACATCTTGTAAACCTCTATCAGGTCACCTCTCATCCTTCGTCTCTCCAGGGAGAAGAGACCAAGCTCCCTCAACCTATCCTCATAAGGCATGCCCCCCAATCCAGGCAACATCCTTGTAAATCTCCTCTGCACCCTTTCAATGGCTTCAACATCTTTCCTGTAATGAGGTGACCAGAACTGCGCGCAGTACTCCAAGTGGGGTCTAACCAGGGTCCTATAAAGCTGCAGCATTATCTCCCGACTCCTAAACTCAATCCCTCGATTAATGAAGGCCAGTACGCCGTACGCCTTCTTGACCGCATCCTCCACCTGCGAGGCCGATTTAAGAGTCCTATGGACCCGGACCCCAAGGTCCTTCTGATCCTCTACACTGCTAAGAATGGTACCCTTCATATTATACTGCTGCTTCATTTAGATTTAATTTAGACAAATGCAAGGTGATGCATTTTGGTAGATTGAACCAGGGCAGGACTTACTCAGTTAATGGTAGGGCATTGGGGAGAGTTACAGAACAAAGAAATCTAAGGGTACATGTTCATAGCTCCTTGAAAGTGGAGTCACAGGTGGACAGAGTGGTGAAGAAGGCATTCAGCATGCTGGGTTTCATCAGTCAAAACATTGAATACAGGAGTTGGAATGTCTTGTTGAAGTTGTATAAGACATTGGTAAGGCCACACTCGGAATACTGTGTGCAATTCTGGTCACCCTATTATAGAAAGGATATTATTAAACTAGAAAGAGTGCAGAAAGGATTTACTAGGATGCTACCGGGACTTGATGGATTGAGTTATAAGGAGAGGCTGGATAGACTGGGACTTTTTTCTCTGGAGCGTAGGAGGCTGAGGGGTGATGTTATAGAGGTCTATAAAATAGTGAGGGGCATAGATCAGCTAGATAGTCAATATCTTTTCCCAAAGGTAGGGGAGTCTAAAACTAGAGGGCATACATTTAAGGCGAGAGGGGAGAGATACAAAAGTGTCCAGAGGGGCAATTTTTTCACGCAGAGGGTGGTGGGTGTCTGGAACAAGCTGCCAGAGGTAGTAGTAGGGGCGAGTACAATTTTGTCTTTTAAAAAGCATTTAAATAGTTACATGGTTACGATGGGTATAGAGGGATATGGACCAAATGCGGGCAATTGGGATTGCTTAGGGGTTTTGAAAAAAAAAGGGCGGCATGGACAAGTTGGGCCGAAGGGCCTGTTTCCATGCTGTAAACCTCTATTACTCTATGACTCTACTATGACAGGCTGAGAGCTCACAGCACCACCTCTGATCTAAGTAAGAATTAAATGTAAAGTTTATTTATTAGTCACAAGTAAGGCTTACACTAACACTGCAATGAAGTTGCTGTGAAATTCCCCTAGTTGCCACACTCTGGCGCCTGTTCATGTCAATGCACCCGAACCAGTATGTCTTTCAAATGTGGGAGGAAACCAGAGCACCCAGAGGCAACCCACACAAACACAGGGAGAATGTGCAAACTCCACACAGACAGTACCCCAAGGTGGGAATTGAACCCAGGTTCCTGGCATTATGAGGCAGCAGTGCTAACCACTGTGCTACTGTGAACAGGCGACCATAAGGTATTGCTTTTTAGATGTTGCAGAATCACTTCTGGAAGAAATTCAAATGAGAACAACTTAGTGTTACTGGTTCCATAATGTTGTCTTTTACATGTAAAATTTCATATGGGAACACAAGGTGTGTGTTTCATGTAAAACTTTGAAGAATTTTAACCCAGTGAAAATCAAAATGTTAGTACCTGTAGGATTAATGCTGTGTTAGGATTTTTTGGTTTGGATGTCACACATTGGGCAGCATTTCCCATCCCGCCTGGCCCTGGAATCATAACGGGCGTGGGCAGACCGTGCAAAGGTTCATGGACCTGGGGCCTTGGGAAGCCAGAAATCCTGCCCACTGTCAGTGACAGGTCCAAACAGCAGCTGATAATACACAGCAGCTGCTGTATGTATGGTCAGTTTGTTGAATAATAGTTGATATCAATTGGTATTATAGTAATGATTTTAGTTGTTTTTAATCATCATTATATAGATGTCTATATAAACGTACAAATTAAGAGTACCATTCGGACCCTCGAGTCTGCTTCACCATTTGATAAGACCATGGCTGATCTGATTGTGGCCTGAGCTATACTTTTTAAAGTTAAAAGTTTATTTATTAATGTCACAAGTAGGCTTACATTCACACTGCAATGAAGTTACTGTGAAAATCCCCTCGTCGCCACACTCCGACACTTGTTCGGGTACGCTGAGGGAGAATTTATCATGGCTAGCCTAGCCTGTACATCTTTCAGACTGTGGAAGGAAACTGGAACACCCGGAGCAAACCCATGCAGACATGGGGAGAATGTGCCAACTCCACGCAGACAGTGACCCAAGCTGGGAATTAAACCCGGGTCCCTGGCGGTGTGAGGCAGCAGTGCTGACCACTGTACTTTCCAGTCTACCCTTGTATGTTTTGATTCCATTGTCAGTCAAAAATCTATCTAACAGCCTTAAAAGTATTCAGTGACCCTGCCTCCACTGCTCTCTGAGAGAGAGAATTTCACAGACTACTGACCCTTCTTTTTAAATTGTGTCCCCTAGTTTTAGTTCCTCCTATAAGGAGAAGTGTCCTCTTAGTGTTCAATCTGTTAAATCCCCACATGATTATATATGTTTCAATAAGACCACCTCTCAATCTTGTAAACGCCAAGGGATGCAGGCCCAACCTGTCCAACATAATCTCATGAGATATCGATATTCATCTTAGTTGAGGAAATCTTCTCTAAACTGCTTTAACGCAATAATATCCTTCCTTAAGTGAGGAGATCAAATTGTTCGCAGTATTCCAGATGTAGTCTCACCAAGGCTTTGTTCAACTGCAGCAAAACTTTCCTATTTTTATATTCCAAACTCTTTGCAATAAACAGCAACATTCCATTTTCCTTCCTGATCTCTTGCTGCACCAACATACTCACTGTCAGTGATTCTTGTACCAGCACACCCAGTTCTCTCTGTAGCTCAGAGTTTTGCAATCTTTCTTAATTTAAATAAAAAACTGCTTTTCTCGTCTTCCTGCCAAAGTGGATAAGTTCATATTTCTCCATGTTATGCTCCACCTACTAATTTTTTTGCCCACTCCCTTTGCAGACTCTTTGGGCCCTATTTTACTATTCCTTTTCTAAATGCTGGGCACACTTGAAACAGGGAGTGTTCCAGATCTGACTTTCAGACCCGTTCCCAGGCACCCCCATACACACTCTGCCTGAAAAAATGCCAGCGATTCCGAATCGCGCTGCACAAGCCTGTGGGCGGGGCTTAACGCGCCCGAAATCCTGCAGCTCCAACTGCGCATGCGCAAAAAGAAAGATAGAATGTTGTTCCCCTGCCACATCCCCCTAACCCTCCCGGGCCGGAAAATGCCTCTCCCTGGCGCCCACAGACATCGCTCCAACCTCACAACATTACTGACCCCCTTATTCCCCTCACACTCCCGCCACTCAGACCGATCATGGCCACCTCCACCCTTCCTCCCACCGGTCTCAGGCAGAGTGATCTCCCCCTCCCCCATCGATATCAGGCAGAGTGATCACCCCATCCCCCCTCCCCCCCACCCGGACCCTCCTGCACAAGGCCCCCACAGGATGGGTGGCACGGTGGTGCAGTGGTTAGCACTGCTGCCTCACAGCGTCAGGGACCCGAGTTCAATTCCCGACTTGGGACACTGTGTGGAGTTTGCACATTCTCCCCGTGTCTGCGTGGGTTTCCTCCGGGTGCTCTGGTTTCCTCCCACAATCCAAAGATGTGCAGGTTAGGTTGATTGGCCATGCTAAATTGCCCTTTAGTGTCAGGGGGACCAGCTAGGAAAAATGCATGGGGCTATGGGGGTTAAGGCCTGAGTGGGATTGTGGTCGGTGCAGACTCAATGGGCCGAATGGCCTCCTTCTGCACTGTAATGACTCCAATGGCTGTATGACATTTCCCTCTCTCTCCCCTGTCCCCAATCATTGAGGCACTCATCCACTCCCCATCCCCTCCACCCACCACCACCCCCCCCCCCGCCTCACACCGTCGTGTCAGTATCTGGGATGGTGAACTGAGGTGGAAGCTGACCCCAAAATGGTTCCACCCTCGGAGCCCATATCCGAGCTGTCTGGAGCAGGATGGGCGGGAGGCCCAATGGGGACCTCGATGCCAGATGGCTCCGGGGTGTCCGGGTCTGTCCCTGCAACACAGGACACAAGGTTAAGTGCAAGGGAGGGAGAGGAATCCGGGATCAAAACACATGATTCACATTTCTCCACTGAATATAGAACAAAGCACAAAGATTACATCACGGGAACAGGCCCTTCGGCCCTCCAAGCCTGCAGCGACCAGGCTGCCCATCTGAATTGTAACCCTTACTCTTCCAGGACCATATGCCTCTATTCCCATCCCGTTCACATTGCTGTAAAGATGTCCCTTAAAGGTCACTATCATTTCTGCCTCTGCGATCTTCCCCAGCAGTGAGTTCCAGGCAGCCACCATCTTCTCTGTGCAAATAAACATGTCTCATACAGCTCCGTTAAACCTTGCCCCTCGCACCCAAAACCCATGCCCCCTAGAAGTTGCCTCAAATTGAGTGGAGGATTGACAGGTGCTCACTTCGTGACTCCAGCCCGACCATGCTGTTGCTGACAGCCCGTATCTGGGTCACTCTCTGGTGAGCACGACACATCTGCTGATGTACAGCAGGTGGACAAGGGAACGCCCGAGACCTCTGGCACACGGGGGGCCTCCCGGAGGTGAGGATTCAGCTGGCCCCAGGCTACATGCTGAGCCTCTGAGATCACTTTTCCCTCAGCTGCTGGAGATACAGTAACAGAGCAGGGAATGCAGGAGGAACTGACGGCCACACTGGAGCAACTGCGAGGCTGTTGGGAGGAGTAATAAAGCTTTCAGGTGGACCAGCTATTGTCTGTGTTGCATGGTTCGCAGGCCAACACTACAAGGGTGGCGTCCTTCTGCACTGTATGGATTCTATGATTCTCATAATTTATTTTCCTGCCAACCTTTGCTTCATTCGAAATTTCAGCAACAAATATTTGATTACTTCATTCAAGTAATTGATGGATTATCGACAGCTGAGGTCCCAATACTGATCCCTGTAGCACTTCACTGATTATAGCTTGCCAACCCAAAAAATGACCCATTTAAGCCCACACTCTGCTTCCTGCCAGCTAACCAATCCTCCATCCATGAGAATATGTTACCGCCCCCCTACCCCATGAGCTCTTATTTTGTGCAGTAACCTGTGATGTGGCACCTTTTTAACTGCCTTTAACTGCAAGTACACCACATCGACAGGTTACACTTTATCCAAATTACTTGTCCATTCAAAAGCAGGATAAAGAACTATGGGGAAAAGGCAGGGAAGTGGAGTTAGGATGAGGTGGAGATCAGCCATGATTATATAGAATGGCGGAGTGGGTTCAAAGGGCTGAGTTACCGACTCTCACCCCTAATTCCTATGTTCCTTCTTCAAAGATCTCTGACAAATCAGTCAAACATGGTTTCCCTTTCACAAAACCATGTTGTCTCTGCCTGATTGTATTATAGTTTTCTAAGTGTCCTGCTATTACCTTCTTAATAATGAATTCTAGTATTTTCCAGGGACAGATGTGAGACTAATTGCTCTGTAGTTTCCTGCTTTCTGTCTCCCTCCTTTCTTGAATAATGTTGTTACATTTGTGATTTTCCAGTCCCCTAGATCTTTTGGGGTCTGATGTTGCAGATGCATAGAACGTTGGTTTGGCCGCATTTGGAATACTGTGTCCAGTTCTGGTCGCCACACGACCAGAAGGACGTGGAGCCTTTGAAGAGAGTACAGAGGAGGTTTACCAGGATGTTGCCTGGTATGGAGGGGCTTAGTTATGAGGAGAGATTGGGTAAACTGGGGTTGTTCTCCCTGGAAAGACGGAGGATGAGGGGAGACTTAATAGAGGTGTATAAAATTATGAAAGGCATAGATAGGGTGAACGGTGGGAAGCCTTTCCCCAGGTCGGTGGTGACATTCACGAGGGGTCATAGGTTCAAGGTGAAGGGGGGGAGGTTTAACATGGATATCAGAAGGACGTATTTTACACAGAGGGTGGTGGGGGCCTGGAATGCGCTGCCAGGCAAGGTGGTGGAGGCGGACACACTGGGAACATTTAAGACTTATCTAGACAGCCATATGAACGGAGTGGGAATGGAGGGATACAAAAGAATGGTCTAGTTTGGACCAGGGAGCGGCACAGGCTTGGAGGGCCGAAGGGCCTGTTCCTGTGCTGTATTGTTCTTTGTTCTTTTTTCCAGAATCTAGGGAATTTTGGAAAATTACTGCCAATGTATCTACTGTCTCCACAGCCACTTCTTTTAGGATGCTAGGATGAAGTCCATAGGGTCTGGTGACCTGTCAGCCTTTAGTTCCAATCGTTCCCTCACACCCAATTTTGTCTTTTAAAAAGCATTTAGACAGTTACATGGTTAAGATTGATATAGGGGGATATAGGCCAAATGCGGGCAATTGGAACTAGCTTAATGGTACAAAACAGGGCAGCATCGACAAGTTGGGCCAAAGGGCTTGTTTCCATGCTATAAACCTCTATGACTATGACTCTACCAACAAAGAACAAAGAACAGTACAGCACAGGAAACAGGCCCTTCGGCCCTCCAAGCCTGTGCCGCTCCTTGGTCCAACTAGACCAATCGTTTGTATCCCTCCATTCCCAGGCTGCTCATATGACTATCCAGGTAAGTCTTAAACGATGTCAGCATGCCTGCCTCCACCACCCTACTTGGCAGCGCATTCCAGGCCCCCACCACCCTCTGTGTAAAAAACGTCCCTCTGATATCTGAGTTATACTTCGCCCCTCTCACCTTGAGCCCGTGACCCCTCGTGATCGTCACCTCCGACCTGGGAAAAAGCTTCCCACTGTTCACCCTATCTATACCCTTCATAATCTTGTACACCTCTATTAGATCTCCCCTCATTCTCCGTCTTTCCAGGGAGAACAACCCCAGTTTACCCAATCTCTCCTCATAGCTAAGACCTTCCATACCAGGCAACATCCTGGTAAACCTTCTCTGCACTCTCTCTAATGCTTCCACGTCCTTCTGGTAGTGCGGCGACCAGAACTGGACGCAGTACTCCAAATGTGGCCTAACCAGCGTTCTATACAGCTGCATCATCAGACTCCAGCTTTTATACTCTATACCCCGTCCTATAAAGGCAAGCATACCATATGCCTTCTTCACCACCTTCTCCACCTGTGTTGCCACCTTCAAGGGTTTGTGGACTTGCACACCTAGGTCCCTCTGTGTTTCTATACTCCTGATGACTCTGCCATTTATTGTATAACTCCTCCCTACATTATTTCTTCCAAAATGCATCACTTCGCATTTATCCGGATTAAACTCCATCTGCCACCTCTCCGCCCAATTTTCCAGCCTATCTATATCCTGCTGTATTGCCCGACAATGCTCTTCGCTATCCGCAAGTCCAGCCATCTTCGTGTCATCCACAAACTTGCTGATTACACCAGTTACACCTTCTTCCAAATCATTTATATATATCACAAATAGCAGAGGTCCCAGTACAGAGCCCTGCGGAACACCACTGGTCACAGATCTCCAGCCGGAAAAAGACCCTTCGACCACTACCCTCTGTCTCCTATGGCCAAGCCAGTTCTCCACCCATCTAGCCACTTCTCCTTGTATCCCATGAGCCTTAACCTTCTTAACCAACCTGCCATGTGGGACTTTGGCAAATGCCTTACTGAAATCCATATAGACGACATCCACGGCCCTTCCTTCATCAACCATTTTTGTCACTTCCTCAAAAAACTCCACCAAATTTGTAAGGCACAACCTCCCTCTTACAAAACCATGCTGTCTGTCACTAATGAGATTGTTCCGTTCTAAATGCACATACATCCTGTCTCTAAGAATCCTCTCCAACATACCCTTGCACATTCAGATCCCAGCATTGGTCACCTTGCAGGCATGTTTCTGCAATGGTTATCAGGTCATACATCTTTATTTCTATTTGAGCTGACAATGCATCTGGTTTTTTTTATGAATGCTACAGGCATTCATAGACAGAGCCTTTAGATTTGACTTTTTACGATTTTTGCACTCTGGCCTTATCTGCTGTCAGACTCGTTAGGTTCTGCATTCTGTCCATTCCTGTCAAGCTCAGACTGTGATTACCTTTTTTGCTCACTTGCTATCTTATCTTGTCCTTTCCCTTTAATTAACTGTGTTTCCCTTACATGAATCCTTGCTCCTACTATTTAGGTTAAAGCCTTTTCTACTTATACATTACAGTTATATTGCCTTAGATATACAACTCACCAGAGCACTGTATCAGGTGACAATCATTCGAATGCTATAACTCACACATTTCCCAGTTCTGGGGCCAGTGTCTCATGAATCTAAACCTACTTCTCCCACACTAATCTTTGAACTACACATTTAACCCTCTAATCTTATTTACCTTGCACCAATTTGCTCGTGACTCAAGTAACAATCCAGAGATTATTACCTTTGTGGTTCTGCTTTGTAATTTAGCTCCTAGTTGTTTAAACTCCATATGCAGAAGCCCATTCCTAATCCCATCTGTGTTAGTACCTACAAAGACCACAACAACTGGATCCTAAACCCCCTCCAGCCTCTACAGTTCTGGAGTTCCTCTCCAACCCTGAACAGATGTCCAGAACCCTGAAACCTGGGCATGCAACACAGGCATCTGGACTCACACTCTGGGCTACAGAGAATTATTTCTATCCCCTGACTATACTGTCCCCCACTACCACTACATTCCTGTTTACTTCCCCCTGCTTGAATGACCTCCTGTACCATGGTGCCATGTTCAGTTCACTCCTCCACTCTGCTCTCATCCATATAGGTTGCAAGAAGCTTGAAACTGTTGAACAATTGCAAAGACTGAAGCTTCTCCACTTCCACTTTCTTGATCCCCAGAACTGCCTCACACGCAGTCACATCCTTCTGTCTGTGGCCATGGACCAAATCAAATGGCCCTAGCTGAAGGGATGTGACTGCCTTCCAGAACAAAGTGTCCAGGTAACTTTCCCCCTCACTGTAACATTGCAGTGTCTGTGGCTCAGCCTCCAGCCCATTGACTCTGAGCTGAAGTTCCTCGAGCTGTAGAGATTTCCTGCAGGTGTGTTTGCCCTGCATCACACTTGTATCCACCATCCCACATACTGCAGCTGCAACACATCACCTGCCCTGCCATCTTTATTATGTTTAAATGAACTAATTTTACATTATATTTAATTAATGTGCCGAATCTTGTTTGTGCTTATAATCTTATTTCAATAAATGGTCCCCTCATATGGTTGAAATTTCCTGGTGCTTTTGTTTGTCCTGCTCTCTGTCCCTCCAAATTTTCACTTTCTCTTGCTGATTTATAGCCCACTCTGTTCCTCTGAATTCTGGTTTTCACTCGTTGCTTTATGGCCTTGCTCTCTGAATTTGCACTTTTCCTCGCTGATTTATCCTCGCTCACTTCTCCCCCCCCCCACACATCTATACTAGAGAGAGAGAGAAAGAGATAGAGATTTTGTTTATGAATTTGCTTTAGTTCTGTCAATTTGTATTCCATTCTGTGTACATTCTAAACCATCAATAAATTCTAAATAGCTTTTTGTCGAGAAGGAATTATTAAAAAGAAGTGTGTTGACTATCCAGTTTTATTTTATGGCTTCCGTTTTGTTTGTGATTTGAATTATATTGAACCAGGCACAGTGGTTAGCACTGCTGCCTCACAGCGCCAGGGACCTGGGTTCGATTCCTGGCTTGGGTCACTGTCTGTGTGGAGTTTGCACATTCTTCCAGTGTCTGCGTGGGTTTCCTCCGGGTGCTCCAGTTTCCTCCCACATTCTGAAAGACATGCTGGTTAGGTGCATTGACCTGAACAGGCGCTGGAGTGTGGCGACTAGGGGAATTTCACAGTAACCTCATTGCAGCGTTAATGTAAGCCTTACTTGTAACTAATAAATAAATAAAAACTTCAATATAAAGTCATGTTGAACAAAAGTGAAAGATTTATTTTGTACCAAGATCTCTCAGTATTTTCATTTTTACACTGCTTTTGATCCCTGGAAATTCATTTTGCATCTGTGCTTGAAGTTTACCCAGCGGATTGGACCCAGTTCTTAATGGTTTATCTTGTAACTTTTAACAAAAAAGTTAGGAATCCAAATTTCAACTGAATGAGTTTTGGGAAGAACAATTATTTTTTGCAGATTTATCGCTGTATTTGAAGGACTGCCTGGGGGGGTTAATGGTGGCTCGCTGTGGCATTTTGTGTCTCTCCTGCTTCCTCCCCCTCCATCTGGAAAGAAATAAATGTGCTCCCCCACACAGATACAAATAGATAAAAGGCTTTACCTTAAATTCAGTCCGATCCTCCTCCGGTTGCTGGCTTCTTGCCACTAAAACATTTTCTGAGATTGATCTGACTTTTGAAGGGGCTGCAAGCTTGCATTCCAAATCCACAGTCCAGACTGAACGCAGTGAGAGGTGCTCTGTTCAGTCTCAACGTTATTTTCATTTCTTGGCCATTTCTGCCAGTTTGCAGATACAGATATGAATTCACTTCCAGATGTGACTGGCCCCAAAGCACGGTTTCTCCCTGGCTGACCAACTTACAGACAGCCAGCATAAAGACTCAGCACGACTAGGGGAATTGTTCTTCAACCAGGGAAGGCGGCACGGTGGCACAGTGGGTTAGCACTGCTGCCTCATAGCGTCAGGGATCCGGGTTCAATTCCCAGCTTGGGTCACTGTGTGTGTGGAGGTTGCACGCTCTCCCCGTGTCTGCGTGGGTTTCCTCTGGGTGCTCTGGTTTCCTCCCACAGTCCGAAAGACGTGCTGGTTAGGTGCATTGACCTGAACAGGTGCCAGAGTGTGACGACCAGGGGCATTTCACAGTAACTTCATTGCAGTGTTAATGTAAGCCTTACTTGCGACAAATAAATAAACTTTACTTTACTTTAAGGAAGAAGGTGGGCACTGAGTAAAAGGAAGGTGCAGGCTGGCACTTTATGGGGCTCCCTCAAGGCAGACAGCAGCTGTGGAGCTCACTCCGGGTGTTACAGACCTCTGCAAATTAAAAATTATGAAAAAATGCACAAACTGTTCAGCACAGCGAAACACCAGTCCCCAGACATCTCTTTTATTGAATTGCATCATAGACATTTCATCCCACCCTGGATCGAGGGTGAAAACATAAAGACTGCCAGGCCGATTGGCCCATGTACCAACCTTAAAAGTGGACGGGCCATGTAAAATTAATTTCATTTGACTCCTTAATGGGCTCAATTACCAGTTTAATTGTTGGTGGGTGAGATTGGGATGCGGACCCAATGCTTTCTCACGCAATTTCACATGTTGTTGGGTTGAACGTACGCTCACTCAAACCAAGTAAAAGTCTGACCAGTGAAATCTCTGAGATTCACAGGGATCCAATGGTTGTTGTACTCTTCATGATTGACTTAACTGTAGGGTATAATATCTATTTTCATCCTGATTGAAGAACAACTTCTATCAGAAAGCAGTAGAATATTGTGTCCCACTGTAGCAAGTTACTGTAGATCACAGCATAAAATTCAATCTAGCATATTCGAAAATGCCATATTTTCAACAACAAAATGCATGTCTAGGCCGATACTCAGTCTATAAAGCAATGCCCGCCCCACCCTATTTTTCTCAAAAGAAATGCATGTGTCAGGCTATATTCTCAATTTTTCCCCTATCAATTTTTCTGCTTGAAAACACATGTTTACGGTTATACTCATAAGTTGGTCCATGAGATCAAGCGGACAATATGGGCTGTGTTGCCAAGAAGATGCGTGAGAGTTTAAAATCCACGCACACAATGCAAATCCACACGCCGACCGAGGAATAGAAATGGGTAGTCCTGCAAAAAGAATGAAATGAAGCTGGTTTCAGGCAAAAAGTCACAACGTGTTAAATCGTAAAGGCACTGCAAAGATTTCAGAGCAGTCGCTGGATGGTGTAGCTGCTTTCTAGAACAAAAATGCCTGGCTTTGCAGCAGAATACCAAGATCACTCAGAGACGACCAAACAACCTCAATGACAAAATTGCTAGTTTCCAGAGATCCATGATTGGATAGTGAGAAAAGCATGGGTGTCAATAAGGCCATATTGTTAACATGTATGAAATGCTCATGAATTCCGATACGCCCAGCAACACAACTGTAGAGAGGAATGGTTTCATTAGAAAACTTATACACTTTATACTCCTTATAGACCTATGACTGTGTGGCCAAATTCCCCTCCAATTCGATTTTCAGGTTTGCTGACGACACCATCGTAGTGGGTTGGATCTCAAACAATGATGAGACAGAGTACAGGAAAGAGCTAGACAAGCTGGTGAACTAATGTGGCAACAATAATCTCTCCCTCAATGTCAACAAAACAAAGAAGCTTGTCATCGACTTCAGGAAGTGTAGAGGAGAACATGCCCCTGTCTACATCAACGGGACTGAAGTAGAAAGGTTCGAGAGCTTCAAGTTTTTAGGTGTCCAGATCACCAACAACCTGTTCTGGTCCTGCCATGCCGACACTATAGTTACAAAACCCCAGCAACGCCTCTACTTTCTCAGAAGACATTTGAATCATCAATAGATAGTTGAACCATTGATAGTCACAGGTGAGGTGCCTGAAGGTTGGAGAGTGGCAAATGTTATGCCTTTGTTTAAAAAGGGCTGCAGGGAGAAGCCTGGGAACTACAGGCCAGTGAGCCTCACGTCTGTAGTGGGTAAGTTGTTAGAAGGTATTTTGAGAGACAGGATCTACAGGCATTTAGAGACGCAAGGACTGATTAGGGACAGCCAGCATGGCTTTGTGAGTGGAAAATCATGTCTCACAAATTTGATTGAGTTTTTTGAAGGGGTAACCAAAAAGGTAGATGAGGGCGCTTTGCAGTTGATGTTGTCTACATGGACTTTAGCAAGGCCTTTGACAAGGTATCAGACGGTAGGTTGTTGCATAAGAAATCTTACCGGATCCAGGGTGAGGTAGCCAAATGGATACAAAATTGGCTTCTTGACAGAAGACAGAGGGTGGTTGTAGAGGGCTGTTTTTCAAACTGGAGGCCTGTGACCAGCGGTGTGCCTCAGGAATCGGTGCTGGGTCCACTGTTATTTGTCATTTATATCAATGATTTGGATGAGAATATAGGAGGCATGGTTAGTAAGTTTGCAGATGACACCAAGATTGGTGGCATAGTGGACAGTGAAGAAGGTTATCTAGGATTGCAACTGGATCTTGATCAATTGGACCAATGGGCTGATGAATGGCAGATGGAGTTTAATTTAGATAAATGCGAGGTGATGCATTTTGGTCGATCGAACAAGGGCAGGACATACACAGTTAATGGTAGGATGTTGGGAAGAGTTGTAGAACAAAGTGATCTAGGGGTACAAGTTCATGGCTCCTTGAAAGTGGAGTCACAGGTGGAGAAAGTGATGAAGAAGGCATTCGGCATGCTTGGTTTCATCGGTCAGAACATTGAATACAGGAGTTGGGACGTCTTGTTGAAGTTGTACAAGATATTGGTAAGGCCACACTTAGAGTTCTGTGTACAGTTCTGGTCATCCTATTATAGAAAGGATATTATTAGACTAGAAAGAGTGCAGAAAAGATTTACTAGGGTGCTACCGGGACTTGATGGTTTGAGTTATAAGGAGAGGCTGGATAGACTGGGACTTTTTCCTCTGGCGCGTAGGAGGTTTAAGGGTGATCTCATAGAGGTCTATAAAATAATGAGGGGCATAGATCAGCTAGATAGTCAATATCTTTTCCCAAAGGTAGGGGAGTCTAAAACTAGAAGGCATAGGTTTAAGGTGAGAGGGGAGAGATACAAAAGGTTCCAAAGGGGCAATATTTTCACACAGAGGGTGGTGAGTGTCTGGAACAAGCTGCCAGAGGTAATAGTAGAGGCTGGTATGATTTTGTCTTTTAAAAAGCTTTTAGACAGTTACATGGGTAAGATGAGTATTGAGGGATATGAGCCAAAAGCGGGCAATTGGGACTAGCTTAGGGGTTAAAAAAAGGGGTGGCACGGCCAAGTTGGGCCGAACGGCCTGTTTCCATGCTGTAAACCTCTATGACTCGATGACTCGAAGACTAAAGAAACTTGGCATGTCAGTTACGACTCACCAACTTTTACAGATGCATCATAGAGCCCGGTCAGGTCTTCAAAGTTTCGGTAGGGGAACATGTGGCAAATAGTGACCACAATTCTGTTAGCTTTAGGATAGTGATGGAAAAGGATGAGTGGTGTCCCAAGGTTAAGGTGTTGGATTGGTGGAAAGCTAACTTTAGTGGGATTAGGCAGAAATTGGCAGCTGTTGATTGGGAGGGGCTGTTTGAGGGTAAATCCACATCTGGCATGTGGGAGTCTTTTAAGGAACAGTTGTTAGGGCTGCAGGATAGGCATGTGCCTGTAAAAAAGAAGGATAGGAAGGGTAGGATTCGAGAACCGTGGATAACTAGAGAAATTGAGGGATTGGTCAAAAAGAAAAGAGAGGCGTACGTTAGGTCCAGGCAGCTAAAAACGGAGGGAGCTCTGGAGGAATACAAAGAAAGTAGGAAAGAACTCAAACAAGGAATTAGAAGGGCAAAAAGGGGTCACAAAATGTCGTTGGCAGACAGGATTAAGGAGAATCCCAAGGCATTTTATTCATACGTTAGGAACAAAAGGGCTGTCAGGGAAAAAATCAGACCTCTCAAGGACAAAAGTGGGGAATTATGCTTAGAGCCCAAAGAAGTAAGGGAGATCCTAAATGAATACTTTGCGTCGGTATTCACAAAGGAGAGGGATGTGTTGTCTGAGAGTGTCTCGGAGTGTTGACCCGTTAGAGAAAATCTCCATTACAAGGGAGGAAGTGTTAGGTTTTTTAGGGAATATAAAGACTGACAAATCCCCAGGGCCTGATGGAATCTATCCAAGGCTGCTCAGGGAGACGAGAGATGAAATCGCTGGGCATCTGACGCAAATCTTTGTCTCGTCACTGGACACAGGTGAGGTCCCAGAGAATTGGAGGATAGCTAATGTGTTCCCGTTATTTAAGAAGGGGAGGAAGGATAACCCGGGAAATTATAGGCCGGTGAGCTTGACGTCCGTGGTAGGGAAGTTGTTGGAGAGGATTCTTAGAGATAGGATGTATGCGCATTTAGAAAGGAATAAACTCATTAACGATAGTCAGCATGGTTTTGTGAGAGGGAGGTCATGCCTCACTAACCTGGTGGAGTTTTTTGAAGAAGTGACTAGAATGGTTGACAAGGGAAGGGCCGTGGATGTCGTCTATATGGACTTTAGTAAAGCGTTTGACAAAGTCCCTCATGGTAGGCTGGTGCAAAAGGTTGGATCTCATGGGATAAAGGGGGAGGTGGCTAGATGGGTGGAGAACTGGCTTGGTCACAGAAGACAGAGGGTGGTAGTGGAAGGGTCTTTTTCCGGCTGGATGCCTGTGACTAGTGGTGTTCCGCAGGGCTCTGTATTGAGACCTCTGCTGTTTGTGATTTATATAAACGATCTGGAAGAAGGTGTAACTGGAGTGATCAGTAAGTTTGCGGACGACACGAAAATGGCTGGACTTGCAGATAGTGAGGAACATTGTCAGAGGCTACAGAAGGATATAGATAGGCTGGAAATTTGGGCAAAGAAATGGCAGATGGAGTTCAATCCAGATAAATGCGAAGTGATGCATTTTGGTAGAACTAACGTAGGGGGCAGCTATACGATAAATGGCAGAACCATAAAGGGTGTAGATACGGAGAGGGACCTGGGTGTGCAAGTCCACAGATCCTTGAAGGTGATGTCACAGGTGGAGAAGGTAGTGAATAAGGCATATGGCATGCTTGCCTTTATAGGACGGGGCACAGAGTATAAAAGTTGGGGTCTGATGTTGCAGATGTATAGAACGTTGGTTCGGCTGCATTTGGAATACTGCGTCCAGTTCTGGTCGCCACACTACCAGAAGGACGTGGAGGCTTTAGAGAGAGTGCAGAGGAGGTTTACCAGGATGTTGCCTGGTATGGAGGGGCTTAGTTATGAGGAGAGATTGGGTAAACTGGGGTTGTTCTCACTGGAAAGACGGAGGATGAGGGGTGACCTAATAGAGGTGTATAAAATTATGAAAGACATAGATAGGGCGAACGGTGGGAAGCTTTTTCCCAGATTGGTGGTGATGTTCACGAAGGGTCATAGGTTCAAGGTGAGCTGGGGGGAGGTTTAACACGGATATCAGAAGGACGTATTTTACACAGAGGGTGGTGGGGGCCTGGAATGTGCTGCCGGGCAAGGTGGTGGAGGCAGACACACTGGGAACGTTTAAGACTTATCTAGATAGCCACATGAACGGAGTGGGAATGGAGGGATACAAAAGAATGGTCTAGTTGGGACCAGGGAGTGGCACGGGCTTGGAGGGCCGAAGGGCCTGTTCCTGTGCTGTATTGTTCTTTGTTCTTTGTTCTTGTTCATTCTTTCTGGTTGTATCGTAGTTTGGTATGACTCCTGCTCTGCCCAATACTACAAGAAACTACAAAAGGTTGTGAATGTAGCCCAATCCATCATGCAAACCAACCTCCCATCCATTGACTCTGCCTACACTTCCCGCTGCCTCGGCCAAGCAGCCAACATAATTATGGACCCCACATACCCCGGACGTTCTCTCTTCCACTTTCTTCCATCAGAAAAAAGATTCAAAAGTCTGAGGTCACGTACCAACCAACTCAAGAACATCTTCTTCCCTGCTGCTGTCAGTCTTTTGAATGGACCTATCTTGCATTAAGTTGATCTTTCCCTACACCCTAGCTATGACTGTAACACTACATTCTGCACTCTCTCCTTTCCTTCTCTATGAACGGTATGCTCTGTCTGTATAGTGCACAAGAAATAATACTTTTCACTGTATGCTAATACATGTGACAATAATAAATCAAATCAAATCAAAAGAAAACAGTTCTAGTGCAAACCACAGGACATGAGAAGACGAGATTCATGGTGGTGCTCGCCTTGATGGCCGACGGATCAAAATGGAAATAATTTTCAAACGTAAAACCATGCCAGAAATTAATTTCCCCACATATCCATGGTATATCCATGATACCTTTTGAATGAATGAGGAGCAAGTGAAGCGGTGGATTGATAATATATGGAGTGGGCGTCATGGTGGTCCATGCAAAGAATGCAGGTTGTTTGTGTGGGACATATTCAGACCTCCGCTGAAGTTAAGACACGTGATAAGGAATGACACCGGAATGGCAGTTATATCAGACAGTCCAATGATCAGAGTTCAACCTCTGGAGTTGTGCCCCAACAAGCAATTCAGGGATGACGTTTATATTGAATGGAATATGGGTGACAGAGAAAATACTTTCACAAAGAGTGGAAATAAGCATACTGCCCTGGTGGGTGTTTTGTGTTGTTTTGTCGGGGGAACCTATTAAGTCACAAAGTGTATTCAGCTCATGCAAAAAATACAGAATATACAAGTCAATGGATTGAGAGGAAAGGAGTTATTTGTGGAGGTATGATTCTGAAAACACCATATCTGATCCAGAGCGAGATCTTTATGATGAATGCCATAACCAAAGTGACTCACAATGAATTCAATGAACTCTTTGCATCGAATGTTGAAAGCGATGAATTAGATGGTTTTTAAAACATTATGATTGTGGTTCAAAGAATCCTGACAAAATTATGTCATTAAATGAAATGTGACGTAGTGGGCAAAATCTTACCAAAAAATGGCAGTGTTGGTTCCAGCAAGAAAAGTGATTGGCCCTATTTTACCATTTTGATTCGAAGTGCTGGATGGACTTGAAACTGGGAGTGTTTCAGACCCGACTTTTAGACCCGTTCTCAGGCGCCCCCATACGCACTCTGCCTGAAAAAATACCAGCAAGTCCAAATCGCGCTGCAGAAGCCTATGGGCGGGGCTTAACACCCCGAAATCCTGCAGCTCCAACTGCACATGCTCAAGAAAAAATGATAGAATGCGGCTCCCCTGCCACATCGCTCCCGGGCTGGATAATGCTTCCCCCTGGACCCCACTGACATTGCCCCACCCTCGCACATTATTACTGACCCCCTTATCCCCCCACTCCCTCGCCACCCAGACTGATCGTGGCCCCCTCCCCCCCTTCCCCCCACCGATCTTAGGCAGAGTGGCAGCGGACTCCCCCTCCCCCTCACTGATCTCACGCAGAGTGGCAACGGACCCACCCTTCCCCCTTACTGATCACAGGCAGAGTGGCAATGGAACCCCCTCCCTCCCCTCCCTCCCCCACCCCCACCCCTCCCGCCCCCACCGATCTCAAGCAAAGAGCCATCGGAAGCTCGACACTTACCTCCTCACTAACTGGAGTGTCCGAATCAGACTTTTGTAGAGCATGCCTGTTTTGCACCGATTCTGGATGGGCGGACGGGGTGGTAAAGGGGGAAGAGCCGGTAACATTGGGTGTGCAGCCCATTAAGTCAATTTAAATGCATGCAAATGCATTTAAATGGCCGTCGGGCCTGTTTCGGGCGTGGTCCCGATCGCGGCCATTTTCAGGCCTTGGTAAAGCGGGAACTAGCGCGGAGGCAGGCGTGGATCACACTATTCACCTCACGCCCGACTTTACCAAGTTTTCGCGCCTGAAAATGGGCGCAATGCGATGCTAAAATCGGGCTGATGTATTTCTCTCCAGAGAACCAGTTCGGTTTTCTCTCTAAATCTTATCACAGTCTGTCAAGAGCAAACAGCTGGACATGTTTCATGCCCTCGTGCAGGGCGCAGCACCTCAACACACCAGCAAAGTCTAGCTGCACTGTGATCAGGGCGCCATGTTTAAAGGGCACCCCGATCAGACCAAACAATGACCTCCCCATCAGCCCACCATGGTGGTCACAGGGGCCCCACACCCCGCCCCGTGATCGGAGCAGGCATTTGCCCTCCCCCCTCCCCGGGTAGAGCTAGTATTCACCTCCAATAGCCAGTGCCAGCACCCCCATTCCCCCTGAACACCAGACCCCCTCCTACCTCCCAGCCCCTCTTCCCTCCAACAGTCAGTACCAGCACCCTCCCTTTCTCCTCAACACCGGACCCACTTCCATCCCTGCTCCCCCTCTCCAACAGTTAGTATCGGCATTCACCCTTTCCCTCTGAACGTCAAACCCCTTCGCCCCAAACCCCCACTCACACAGCTATCGCTGGCGACCCCAGCCCCCACCTAGTCTCCTGGCCCACCACAAAGAAATGAATTCCTCCCCCCTTCCCCACCAAATTGAGGCTCCCACTGTGTTCTGTCCCTGGTACTGCCCTGGACATGGGTTGGCACTGCCAGATTGGCACTGCCAGGTTGGCACGGTGCTAACCTTCCAGTGCCAACCTGTGCCAAGACATAAAGGTGAGTATAGCTCAGGGGGATCCCCACGACAGGTTTACGTCGAGGTGAACCTATTGTAAACAATGCTGACGTGACACTGCACTGGCGTGGTTTGAGAATACAGCATGGGCTCAATACCTGGTGGGGGCAGGGGGGTCTTTAATCATATGCAAATATATTAAAATGAATATAAGTCAGATTCACGCCCATTATGTGAACCTAATTACCTTGCTGGAAAGGGGCGGTGAAAATCAGGAATTGCAATTTGACCGGCGAAATGCACAATTTCTGGGTTTTGCCAGATTTTGAGCAGCCGCCATTTCATTCCCGTGGAAGGTGAACATGGGGTCACAATCACCCGCAATGCTTTCAGCTGAATCACCAATGTTAGGTTTCTTTCACATTTCAAAACAGCGACCATTTATAACCGTATTAAAGAAGCTTTTTCCATTGTTCAACATTTGATACTCAACACGGCTGTCAAGCCCCAATTTTGGAAGGATCTTTCAAGGCTCCAAAGGTCAGTTTATGTGCTGTGATCTACCTATATGCAAGAAAGCACAGTGGCACAGTGATTGGCACTGCTCTCTCACAGCGCCAGGTACCCGGGTTTGATTCCCGGCTTGGGTCACTGTCTGCGTGAGTTTTCAGATTCTCCCTGCGTCTGTGTGGGTTTCCTCCGGGTGCCCCGGTTTCCTCCCACAGTCCAAAGACATGCAGGTTAAGTCCATTGGTCATGCCAGATTCTCCCTCAGAGTACCTGAACAGGCGCCGGAGTGTGGCGACTAGGGGATTTTCACAGTAACTTCATTGCAGTGTTAATGTAAGACTACTTGCGACTAATAAATAAACTTTAAGAAAAGAAACTGGGTAGTAACTAACAAATGTCAAGTGAACATTTAAAGCTTTCCCACTCTTTTTTTTCTACTAACGATGCTGTTTCTGGGTCACCTGCAGAGTCCTTCAATATCATAATGCTATTGATTTTTTCAATCACCTAGGTGCTTCCTTTAAGTATGTGTGCAATTTGCATCTCAACTATGTTGCAGTTTTATGTTGAATAGGAATAAATCCAGAAATTATCTCATCTGTGACACCCAGTAAAAATTTCTGGCCCTGCCTTCCAGTGGGATTTTCCGGTCCCGCCTAAAGTCAGTGGACTTGCCAGATGCTGCCACGGCAAGGCTGGAAAGTCCCAGCTGCTAAATCTATGGTGTTCAGTTCAAGGAACCTACATTTTGCTTACAATGTGCACTCCTTATATAGGTTTGACTCACAAATAGAAACATAAATGCCAGCGATACTAACACAACAAGGAGACAAAGAGGAAGATGTGTGTATTGCAATTTTTAAGTGGGGGTTTGACTTTTTTGTGAAAAAATGAAAAGGCATGAATCTCGGAGTATGCAGTCCAGGGTTACTGACAGGAATACAATTTCCGACATATTTGGATAAGCAACTATGACAGAGAGATTTATGATTAAATACAATAGCCTCAGATTGATTAAACAGTTAACATATTGGCCCAGGGACCCCTGACGCCTCTGCCAAATTCTCCATGGTCATTGGTAGATGAACCCTAGTGGGAAAGCTGAAGCTGTAGCTGAGGTAAAGAGCTGCAACAAGACTCGATTTTCTAAAGCTCAGAGCATTATTATCACAAACTTCTCTCACCCAATTTTTAGGTTTGTTTTATGTTTGACTCCCTCGCTCGCATTGATCCAGCTCACACCCTGGTCACTCGCTCTTCCTGACTGAGCTGAACCGGTGATAGTCCTCCTGATTCACTGTCTTACTCACTGTGAGGGATCTGTCTGCTCTCCAGCTCTTTGCTTCAGCACTATCTCCACACTTTGTCTTCAAAACCTTTACACGTTGTCAACTTGCTGTGACTTCAACACTCTTTGATGCTGCAACTCTGTTGCAGTCTGACCAAAATATTGAGTGTTGCCTCTCAGGCTGTTCACCGTGTTGTACTTGTGCTCAATCTTGCGACCTGGCTGTTTGACCACTGCTGGACACCGTGTTATTTCTATCATGATATAAAGGCAGCAATCACTCAGTAGGAATTGAGTAAACACAATGTGGGGTCATTTACTTGGGCCCGGCGCATGGATAGAAAGCTTGAAGACAACAGTAGCAGAGTTATGTGCTGTGAGATCTGCTCAAAAATGAAAAAAAAACAGGATTCCCTCCTACTGATGTCATGATGTCATCCCTTCAAAACATTTGTCATGGTTGAGACGTGACAGATAAAAATATATATCAATTAATCAGCTGAGCTATTTTTCTAAAGTCATTTTTTGTGCTTTTTCAAAATGGACAATAGCTGAGCTATCAACATGCCTCCAGCTGGTCACCTGATGCCTTGCAGCTGTTTCAAAGTTACACTGGCTCTGGGGACGGTGAAGCTGTTCCAGCCAACTTCAAACAAAGGAAAACCTTTGCGGGTTTTAACCTCCCATAATGGTGCTAATGGCCAGATCATTAGCAGTCCAAACACAACAGTTTTGAGAAAGAAACCATCAGTTAGTTAACTCAACACCCATGTCTCCAAAAACAGAAGGAATTGTGATTCCAAATAAACCTCAAGATTGAGGAGATATGTCACATGACCGCTCCCAAACTGCAATATGATATTGTCTATTGGAACTGAATTCCAATACTGTGTTGACCTCCAATGTGAGCAGAACTCCAGACAACAGCCTGTGCTGCCTACCATCAAGCCGCAAAAAGACCACGGACCCTCGTCAAACCTGCCAATTGCTGGAGCTTTGGAACTCCTGACTGACTCATTCTATGTGCCTTCTTCCATCGTGGGAATCTCACTCTGGGAACATGGAGCATTCTATGATCAGTCAACCCCTCCCTCAGAAGGAAGATTCCAGTTGAATTCTGATCCCAGACTCTGGAAACATGTACCACCTAAACTTGTATTTTATTGTGGTCATGCCCTGAACCCTCTACCTTTTTCCTTATTCCTTATTTATAGTATGAGTGTAAAAAGGAATGTATATAGTGAAACCTCTCGTGTGGGTTTGTGTATGTATGCGTGTGTGTATGTGTGTGTGTGTGTGTGCGTGTGCGTGTGTGTAAAATAAAATCAATCCTTTTATTTTATCTTACTTCAAGTTTGCTGTGCGGAGATTAATAGAGGAATTTGAACATTTCCAAATTTAAGGGTTGGGAAAATATGCCGCCATTGATAAAGGGGAGGTGTGATGACTTCAGCCAGGTTAATGAGGTTGGCTTGCTAGAGTATGAACTACTTGATGAGTCCTAGGACGACCTCCTCGTGAACCTGCTCCTGGGCCTGGCGAGACGCGCCATCAATAGGTCCAGGCAGCGGGTGATCGACGGGGCCGTCCATCCCGACTGTCTGCCCCTCTACCGCGGCTACATTCGCGGCCAGGTGTCTCTGGAGAGGGAGCATGCGGTGTCCACGGGCGCGATTGACGCCTTCCGCGACCGCTGGGCGCTGCAGGGGCTGGGGTGTATTATCGACCCCGATAATCACCTTTTGGTTTGACGTTTTAAGTTTCCTTTCGACTTTGATTTTGGTTCGGGCTGTTCCCCCCTTCCTTTTGGGGAGCCGCCCCTTTTACTTTGCCCCTAAGTTAATTTGAGTTTGTTTACTTGATTGGTGTCGAAAGAAATACCTGATGAGTCCTAATTGATGGTTAAATCAGGAAGCCTCGTGCTCCCTATTTAAAGCAGGTGTGTCAGACTCCTGGCCTGCATCCAGAAGGGAGCAACTGGAGAGCTGGTTGTGTACAGATGTATGGTGCAAATAAAGTATCTTGGTGACGGGACTTACGCCTCCGTGGAGTGATTACAGGGGAAAGTCAGAGGGGAAAAATAAACTCACTGGGTAGAGAGTGGGAAAATGAGGACTGTTTAAATAGACTCCCCCTCCTGTCCATGACATACATTACAACAGCCGCTACCACTTTGATAGGACAAGGCCAGCAAATGCATGGGAGAACCACCAGCTGCAAGTTCTCCTCCAAGCCACTCACCATCCTGACTTTCTTCACTGTCACTGCGTCAAAACCCTGGATCTCCCCCCCCTAACAGCACTGTTGGTGTACCTACAACACGTAGACTGCGATAGTTCATGAAAGGGGCTCAGTATCACTTTCATAACACCAATTAGGGACAGGCAATAAATGCTGGTTTAGCCATAATGCCCACCCCATTAACAAATGTTTAAAAATCGAAATTTACAGGTGACACAAAACTCATAATTATTATGAATTTTGAGGCAGAAAGTATTACATTCAAAAGGTTGGAGATTGGTAGAATGGGTGGATATGTGGGAAATGAAATTTGGTCATCCTATTATAGAAAGGATATTATTAAACTAGAAAGAGTGCAGAAAAGATTTACTAGGATGCTACCGGGACTTGATGGATTGAGTTATAAGGAGAGGCTGGATAGACTGGGACTTTTTCCTCTGGAGCGTAGGAGGCTGAGGGGTGATCTTATAGAGGTCTATAAAATAATGAGGGGCACAGATCAGCTAGATAGTCAATATCTTTTCCCAAAGGTAGGGAAGTCTAAAACTAGAGAGCAGAGGTTTAAGGTGAGAGTGGAGAGATACAAAAGGGTTAAGAGGGGCAATTTTTTCACACAAAGGGTGGTGAGTGTCTGGAACAAGCTGCCAGAGGCAGTAATAGAGGTGGGTTCAATTTTGTCTTTTAAAAATTGTTTAGATAGTTACATGGGTAAGATGGTAACGAGGGACATGGGCCAAATGCGGGCAATTGGGATTAGCTTAGGGGTTAAAAAAAGGGGCAGCATGGACAAGTTTGGTCGAACGGCCTGTTTCCATGCTGTAAACCTCTATGACTCTATGATTCATTTTGGTAGCAGGAACAGGGAAAGAAAATATAAGATAAAGCCTACAATTCTAAACAGGATACAGGAACAGAAGGACCTGGGAGCATTTGTGCACAAATCATTGAAGGTGGTAGGGCAGGTTGAGAGAGCTGTTTTTAAAAAAGCATACAAGGTCCTGGACTCTATTAATAAAGGCAGAAGGACAGAATTAAGCTGTATTTGACATTTTGCAACAAGGTAAGGGAGGTAGAATGGAATCTGAATGGTTTGCTCTCTTCCGCTCCCAGTATCCCTGCATACCCAATAAAGCGCGGATGGTCAATGAGTGACCGTCCAGCAGGAAGGAGAACAATTATAGCTGAAAAGGAAACTTGCTTCCCAATCACTAATCTTTCCCCTTGCTCCTTCCCTTGCAGTTATCATCAGGTCTGGTTTCTCGTGCCTGTTTTAGATGGCACAATATAGTCAGCTCTTGTGACTTTGAGTTAACATTAAAAAAAGCGTTGAATTTTTGTTGCAGCTGCATTCACAGTTGAATAGGAATCACACCCTGGTATTAATACATAACCTTCAGAGAATCAGCACCGTAGATCAGGGCACCATGCGACAGCAGGGTAATGCCATGATCGCAGCTAAAATTATAAAGCCTCGCTGTTCCCAGAGCTGGTCTTTATTGTTCACTGAAGGTGCAAAAGAATGCTCTTAATAAATGCGATTAAGAATCATAGAGATGCTACACCTTCTCCAGCAGAATCTGCTGGCACATTCAACCAGACCTTTCATGCCACTCTTGTGCCACCTTCTTTTAACCTGCAAGAAAGTCTTCCAAGTTTTCTTACACCAGAAAACTGAAAAATTGTGGATAATGGAGTTGCCAACAAGCTTACTAGGCTGGTAATCGATGATTTAAAGAAGGTGGATGGGCTGTTGGTTTGGCAATCCACATGCCTTCCACATTATTGAAGACTGACGTGATGACATCTGGTTGGCAACCCGACATTATTGTGCCAAATGGTTTTGTCAATGTGTGGGCCGGGGGGGGGTTGTGGGTGGGTTGGGGGGGAGGGGGAGTGGAGTCCCACCCGATTTGAGAACATAGCATCCAGCACGTTATGGTGAACCTGTATAAAACATTGGCTTGGCCTCAGCTGGACCTGTTGTGTCCAGGTCAGCACACTTCAGGAAGGAGGTGAAGGCATTAGAGAGGATGTGGAAAAAATTCATGAGAATGGTTTCAGGGGTGAGAAATTTCAGTGGCGTAGGTAGACCGGGGAAACTGGGGCTGCACTCCTTGGAGATGCGAAGCTTGAGAGGAGATTTGATAGAGGTATCAAAAATGGGCTGCAGCAGTTCCAGAAGGCAGCTCACCACCACCCGCTCAAGGGCAACTAGGGATGGACAACAAATACTGGCCTTTCCAGCGACTCACAGGTCCAAAGAACAAATCAAAATATAAGAATTTAGATGTGGTAGAGTACGAAGAAATAAATCACTAAAGGTAGTAATGTGTGTTCATAAGGCCATAAAAATAGCAAACCAAGCGCTATGGTTTACTTCCAAAGGCAAAGAAGTGACAGGAAGGATATTTATGCTAAGCTTCTATCGAACTTTGGTTCAATAGAAAAAAAGAACCCAGAGAATTCTTGTGAGGGGAAGAAGCATAGGACTCACAGGAGGAGGTCAGTTTTTTGGTTTGGCACAATAGGTGACAGGAGCTCTTGGAGGTACTGATCGAGCTGGCGAAAGAGATCTAAAAGCTGGAAAGCTCAGTGAATAACTCTGAGATGCTAAAGAACTGGGTGTTTTCCCAGAAGTGGCCAAACTGTGAACCAGGGTGTTGGTGATTCATCAGTTGAAAAGGAGCCGTGGAAAATGACACCATCGGGACTGTCGTGACTCAGGGGAGATACAGTTTAGAACATAGAACAGTACAGCACAGAACAGGCCCTTCGGCCCACGATGTTGTGCCGAGCTTTATCTGAAACCAAGATCAAGCTATCCCACTCCCTATCATCCTGGTGTGCTCCATGTGCCTATCCAATAACCGCTTAAATGTTCCTAAAGTGTCTGACTCCACTATCACTGCAGGCAGTCCATTCCACACCCCAACCACTCTCTGCGTAAAGAACCTACCTCTGATATCCTTCCTATATCTCCCACCACGAACCCTATAGTTATGCCCCCTTGTAATAGCTCCATCCACCCGAGGAAATAGTCTTTGAACGTTCACTCTATCTATCCCCTTCATCATTTTATAAACCTCTATTAAGTCTCCCCTCAGCCTCCTCCGCTCCAGAGAGAACAGCCCTAGCTCCCTCAACCTTTCCTCATAAGACCTACCCTCCAAACCAGGCAGCATCCTGGTAAATCTCCTCTGCACTCTCTCCAGCGCTTCCACATCCTTCTTATAGTGAGGTGACCAGAACTGCACACAATATTCCAAATGTGGTCTCACCAAGGTCCTGTACAGTTGCAGCATAACCCCACGGCTCTTAAACTCCAACCCCCTGTTAATAAAAGCTAACACACTATAGGCCTTCTTCATAGATCTATCCACTTGAGTGGCAACCTTTAGAGATCTGTGGATATGGACCCCAAGATCTCTCTGTTCCCCCACAGTCTTCAGAACCCTACCTTTGACCCTGTAATCCACATTTAAATTAGTCCTACCAAAATGAATCACCTCACATTTATCAGGGTTAAACTCCGTTTGCCATTTTTCATCCCAGCTTTGCATCCTATCTATGTCTCTTTGCAGCCTACAACAGCCCTCCACCTCATCCACTACTCCACCAATCTTGATGTCATCAGCAAATTTACTGATCCACCCTTCAGCCCCCTCCTCTAAGTCATTAATAAAAATCACAAAGAGCAGAGGACCAAGCACTGATCCCTGTGGCACTCCACTAGCAACCTGCCCCCAGTCCAAAAATTTTCCATCCACCACCACACTCTGTCTTCGATCAGATAGCCAGTTACCTATCCAATCTGCCAACTTTCCCTCTATCCCACACCTCCTTACTTTCATCATAAGCCGACCATGGGGTACCTTATCAAACGCCTTACTAAAATCCATGTATATGACATCAACTGCCCTACCTTCATCAACACACTTAGTTACCTCCTCAAAAAATTCAATCAAATTTGTGAGGCACGACTTGCCCTTCACGAATCCATGCTGACTATCCCGGATTAATCCGCATCTTTCTAAATGGATGTAAATCCCATCTCTAAGGACCTTTTCCACCAGTTTACCACCGAAGTAAGACTAACCGGTCTATAATTACCAGGGTCATTTCTATTCTCTTTCTTAAACAGAGGAACAACATTCGCCATTCTCCAGTCCTCTGGCACATTCCCCGTGGACAGTGAGGACCCAAAGGTCAAAGCCAAAGGCTCTGCAATCTCATCCCTTGCCTCCCAAAGAATCCTAGGATATATTTCATCAGGCCCAGGGGACTTATCGACCTTCAGTTTATTCAAAACTGCCAGGACATCCTCCCTCCAAACAACTATTTCCTCCAGCCTATTAGCCTGTAACACCTTCTCTTCCTCAAAAACATGGCCCCTCTCCTTGGTGAACACTGAAGAAAAGTATTCACTCATCACCTCGCCTATCTCTACTGACTCCATACACAAGTTCCCACTACTGTCCTTGACCGGCCCTAACCTCACCCTGGTCATTCTTTTATTCCTCACATAAGAGTAAAAAGTCTTGGGGTTTTCCTTGATCCGACCCGCCAAGGACTTCTCATGTCCCCTCCTAGCTCTCCTAAGCCCCTTTTTCAGCCCATTCCTTGCTAACTTGTAACCCTCAATCGAGCCATCTGAACCTTGTTTCCTCATCCCTACATAAGCTTCCCTTTTCCTTTTCACAAGACATTCCACCGCTTTCGTGAACCATGGTTCCCTCACTCGGCCATTTCCTCCCTGCCTGACAGGGACATACCTATCAAGGACACCCAGTATTTGTTCCTTGAAAAAGTTCCACTTTTCATGAGTGCCTTTCCCTGACAGTTTCTGTTCCCATCTTATGCCCCCTAATTCTTGCCTAATCGCATCATAATTCCCTCTCCCCCAATTGTAAACCTTGCCCTGCCATACGGCCCTATCACTCTCCATTGCAATAACAAAAGACACCAAATTGTGGTCACTATCTCCAAAGTGCTCTCCCACAACCAAATCTAACACTTGGCCCGGTTCATTTCCCAGTACCAAATCCAATGTGGCCTCACCCCTTGTCGGCCTATCCACATATTGTGTCAGGAGACCCTCCTGCACACACTGCACAAAAACTGCCCCATCCGAACTATTTGACCTACAAAGGTTCCAATCAATATTTGGAAAGTTAAAGTCCCCCATGACAACTACCCTGTGACCCCCACACATATCCATAATCTGCTTAGCAATTTCTTCCTCCACATCTCTATTACTATTTGGGGGCCTATAGTAAACTCCTAACAATGTGACCGCTCCTTTCCTATTTCTAACTTCAGCCCATATTACCTCAGTGTGCAGATCCCCCTCGAAGTGCCTTTCCGCAGCCGTTAGACTATCCTTGATTAACAATGCCACTCCTCCACCTCTTTTACCAGCTTCCCTACACTTACTGAAACATCTATACCCCGGAACGTCCAACAACCATTCCTGTCCTTGTTCTACCCACGTCCTCATAATGGCCACAACATTGTAGTCCCAAGTACCAATCCATGCCCCAAGTTCATCTACTTTGTTCCGGATGCTCCTTGCATTGAAGTAGACATACTTCAACCCACCTTCCTGTCTACCGGTACCCACCCTTGACCTTGATACCTTCCCCAATACCTCACCACCCTCAACACTGACTTCTGGACTACAACTCCTTTTCCCACTCCCCTGACAAATTAGTTTAAACCCCCCTGAAGAGACGTAGCAAATTTCCCTCCCAGGATATTGGTGCCCCTCTGGTTCAGGTGCACCCCGTCCTGTTTGTACAGGTCCCACCTTCCCCAGAATGTGTTTCAATTATCCATGTATCTGAAACCCTCCCTCCTACACCATCCCTGCAACCACATGTTTAACTGCACTCTCTCCCTGTTCCTCAACTCGCTATCACGTGGCACCGGCAACGTACCAGAGATGACCACATGTTTTGTCTTGGCTCTCAGCTTCCAGCCCAGCTCCCGAAATTCCTGTTTTAAATCCTCATCCCTTCTCTTACCTATGTCGTTGGTACCAATGTGTACCACGACTTGTGACTGTTTCCCCTCCCCCTTAAGAATCCGGAAAACACGGTCCGAGACGTCATGGACCCTGGCATCCGGTAGGCAGCATACCATCCTCGAGTCTCTTTTGCTGCCACAGAACCTCCTATCTATCCCTCTAACTAACGAGTCCCCAATAACTATTGCCCCTAAGTTTGTAGAAATGTGGCTTGTTGATGATAATTGTACCTATGAAACTCAAAGTTGAAAGGTGTTGCCGGCTGTGACTTACACTGTGTGAATAAAAAACAGCATATTGTGAAACTGCGTAGCTACGTATTGCCACATTTGTGTCGGGTATGATTGCATTGGACATATTGACTGTTTAAAGTGAAATTTACCTTTTATTTAATTCATGTTCAATATGCATTGGTTCTGATTCATGTAAAGTAAAAGCTGCAAAAAGTGGCATCTTGTTGGTAATGCCTTCATTTGGCCCTCATTTGGCAGTCATTCAGTAAATCTGATTATTTTGGTTTATGGTCATCACAAAATGAAGGAGAAGGGAATAAAGGATTAGACAAACAGAGTTATATAATGAATGATCAGAGGAGATTCCAATGGAGCACCAATGCCAGATTGGCCTCCTTCTGTGTTCTATATCCTGTGGAAAGAATAACGGAGAAATTGGATGGATTATTTTCCATAAAGAGGGATGTTGGAATGAGGATTATTTTTATTATAACTTGCTATTGGGTCGAAACTATAACATAATTTAGCAGGAATTTAGATGAGTATTTGGAAAGAAGGATTGGAGGGGAGGGAGTAGGGGCTTGCACAAGGCAGAAAAGAAAGCTGAAGAATTCCACCGGTACAGGACCAATGGTCTAAGTGTTTCCTTCTCTGCTATAAGGGCAGAATTTAATTCAGCCTTTCGCGGTTGGAAATATGGCAGCTATGACAAGTGGCTATCGGCTAGTCTCTTAGCGGTGGTAAAACCTCCCATGATTAAGGGGCTGATGCAGGATACTCAGCCACTTGGATGGAATGTCAGTTAGGCTCAACATTCAGCTAATTAATACCAATTATCATAGAATCATAGATTCCGAAGACGATAAGACCATAAGACATAGGAGCAGAATTCGGTCACTCGGCCCATCGAGTCTGTTCTGCCATTCAATCATGACTGATTTTTTTCTCATCCCCATTCTCCAAACGCTAACCCTAACCCAAGGACACCATTCAGCCCATGGTTTGCACCGACTCTCTGACAGAGAATCTTACCCATTAAATTCTACCCTGTTTCTCTCACATCCAGACCTTAAACAATTAAATTGCCTTGAGGGGATTGTGTGTTAATCACCCACAGTAATTTACAGATTTTCTTTATGGAGGGGATTTGCAGTCTTATCGTCATCCTTCAGCTAGAGAGTCAGAAACTACCTGATTATTGCTAGAAATTCATATCATCTCCATGGGCTGAACAACGCATTGACGTGCTGCATTCTTCTAGAACACTCTGGAAAATTATTTTCAAGAAATCATATGTTCAACAATTTATTTCAAGTTTACAATCACAATAAACTACTTATTAAATGATGAATAAACGTCAGGAAACTGCATAATGTGAAGTTCTATAGTATTGCAAGTGTGAAAAAATCATTCCATGGTCAATTGGACATGTAGACTTAATGTTCAAAACAAGAAAGATTTATTCACCCACAACAGTTGTGCTTTGAAATGCAAAGACAAACAAAACAATAAACCATAGAATCCTTATCATTTGTCCCATCAGGTCTGCAATGACTCTCTGAAAGAACATCCTACCCATGTCCCCAACCCATAACCCACATTTGTACCCCACTAATCCCCCTAACCTACACATCTTGAGATACTAAGGGGCAATTTAGCATGGCTAATCCATCTAACCTGCACATCTTTGAACTGTGGAATGAAACCCACACATCACGGGGAGAATGTGCAAACTCCACACAGTCACTCAAGGCCGAAATTGAACCCAGACCCCTGGGGCTGTTAGGCAGCAGTGCTAACTACTGTGCCACTGTGCCAACTACTGTGCCACTGTGCCAACTACTGTGCCACTGTGCCAGTGAGTACTTTCAAGGACATACATTATTTTCCTCAGTTCCTTTTGCTCTAGCTGCCACAAACTTAATTATTGTCCAATCTTTTATCCTTTTAGGTTCGGAGTTCATCATGATTGAATTTAATTACCTCTGAAGGTTTCTCAAGGCTATATCACCTTCCCTTCATAGCTACAAGATAAAGAGCCGGTCGTTTAAAACTGAGGTGCGTAGAAATTTCTTCTTGCAGAGGGTGGTGAATCTCTGGAATTCTCTGCCCCAAAGGGTGGCAGAGTTGGATCATTAGAAGTATTCAAAGTGGAAGTGGATAAATATTTGATAGATCGAGGAATAGAGGGCTATGGGGAAATGGCACAGAAAAGGGTTTGAAGCTGGCATAGATCAGCCATGTTGAATGGTGGGGCAGGCCTGAAGGGCCTGGTGGCCTACTGCTGCTTCTGTTTCTTGTGTTCTTGGTCAGTCTGTCTTTGTACAATTTCTTAAAGTAGTACATCGCTACATCAGATACAGGGCTCCCAAAAACCCAGAGCTCACCAATCATCCCTCTTTGTTACTCCTCGCTGAACATGAATGGCAGCTGGAGATTTATCTTTTAATGGTTCTCTGTGAGTGAGATCTACTGATGTTATGACAGAACCTTGAAGAAAAACAGAGAAAGCTGAACCGAATACTGAATTTGCCGCTGAATGTTAAAATTCAAGGAATGAACATTAAATATTGTAAACAGCATCACACATTAACCCTCCTAGAATTAGAAGAGTATCTACTTGGAAGAACAACTTTGCAACAACCTATCAGCTGTTTGAGGAAGTCTGAGGAATGTTCTAACAGTTAGAACATTATAAATATGCTTGTTTAAAGCAAAATTTGATACAATATTAACATTTGGTGCTTTGTGGTTAAAAACTTTATTAAACATATTTATTAAAATGTGGTACATCATAAAAATGCAATATTTTGTTTCAGAAAGATGAAGTTTGTGTTTATGGTCCATATTTCGCCATTGTGTTGTGCCATACTGAAGATGGCAGTACTTATTTTAAATGTAAATAGAAAATGTATCATAATTCATTTTAAATATATGGAACGGAAAGAAGATTGCCGAAATTTCTGTGGCTCGTCACACCCTTTGTTATTCTGTATCTCTTATCCTGGACTGAGTACTTGGACAGGCCAACTAAACAATGCATTCATCTGGACTCACAGGACTTCACTCCTCATCCAAGTGTTCAGCTGCTTAGTTTGTTGACACAAGACTACTGGCAAATTCGGGAGGAGTGTCCCAAGTAAATAGCTGGGGGTGAAGAAAATTACATTTAACAAAAGAATCTAGGGATAAGAAGTGTAAACTTCCTCAGAAGCCAGGAAAGTCCCTGGCCTTGAATAACTCCCCACATGCGCTGGGTCCTAAGGCACTCCCTATGATTTTGGGGAAGCTTCGGATTATATTTCTGGTAATTGGACAGTACAGGAAATCGACTTTCATTTGTCAAGAGGATTAAATGATGCAATGGCTATCTTATTTCCACTGAACAACCCAAGTTCAAACCCAGCTCAGAACTCTTGGGGTGAATTTGGTTTAAAGTTTAGAGTTCATTCATTAGTGTCACAAGTAGGCTTACATTAACACTGCAATGAAGTTACTGTGTGAGAACTCCTAATTTCATTCCCAGAGGACAACAGTCCACAAAAAAAAATCTCTGCCTCCAACTTTCTACAAATTGGCAATCTCTTTGAGAAACTGGGCAATGGAAATCCAGCAGTGCTGCAGATAAAGATAGTCTATCGAGACATGTTGTTGGGAATTGAGTAATGGAAGATTTTCTCTGCATTTCTTTACCTGCAGATTGTTGATGCTGATACGGGTGTCCCTATTATGCAATCATTTTTTTTTGTTTTTCCTGTACTGAGGGTTTACTGAATGGAAACTACTGAAATCCTAATTTTATAGAGTGTTTACACAAAGCTGTTGCAGGGACAGCCTGTTCCGAAAGCTAGTGGCTTTTGCTACCAAATAAACCTGTTGGACTTTAACCTGGTGTTGTTAGACTTCTTACTGTGTTTACCCCAATCCAACGCCGGCATCTCCACATATTGGGATAATAGACAGCAAAACAGAAAAAAAATCCGAGAAGCTATTAGTAGTGAAGCAATGGGTCTTTGATTCCCTTTTTTGAACCACAAATGTGAACAGTGCTTGAACTATACAGTTTGTTCCCATGCAATCTGGGCACAAGTAAGATTTTGAAGATAAAATGATTCATAGTAACAGTTCCAATGGCAAGCAATATTGCTATTATTTCACATTTAATACTTGTCAAGTAAAAAACATCCACTGATGAATAGGTCTAATAAAGGATCATTGGCCTGAAAGATTCATTCTGCTCCTGCCTCCACACATGTTATAGACTCATAGAGTCACAGAGGTTTACAGCTTGGAAATAGGCCCTTCGGCACACAACTTATCCATGCCGCCCTTTTTTTAAACCCCTAAGCTAGTCCCAATTGCCCGCATTTGAATCTCTGGAATTCTCTGCCCCAAAGGTGGCAGAGTTGGATCATTAGAAGTATTTAAAGTGGAAGTGGATAAATATTTGATAGATCGAGGAATGGAGGGCTATACCCACCTTACCATGTAGCTGTCTAAACACTTTTCAAAAGACGAAATTGTACCCACCTCTACTACTACCTCTGGCAGCTTGTTCCAGACATTTACCACCCTCTGCGTGAAAAAATTGCCCCTCTGGACACTTTTGTATCTCTCCCCTACAGAGTCAAAATTCATATTCTACGAGTTGCTGTGGTGGGATTTGAATCCATGTACCCAGATCATTAACCTGGCTATCCCGATTATTAGTCACTGACATCATCACTACACCGCCACCTCCTCATTGGAGGCAATGTTGCCTAATGAACTGAGAATTTCCAACATGTTTAAAGTTTACTTGTTTGTCACAAGTAAGGCTTACATTTACACTACAATGAAATTACTGTGAAATCCCCTTGTTGCCACACTGCAGCGCCTGTTCAGGTCAATGCACCTAACCAACACACCTTTCAGACTGTGGGAGGAAACTGGAGCACCCGGAAGAAACCCACACAAACACAGGGAGAATGTGCAGACTCCGCACGGATAATGACCCAATGCTGGGAATCGAACCCTGGCACTGTGAGGCAGCAGTGCTAACAACTGTGTCACGGTGCTTTATTCCAATTTTCACTATCCTTTGTTTTAATCACTATCATTTTGCCTGTGCACAATCTCGCATTTATGAGGCTGTGAGCTCAGTCAAAATATTTATTTGAAAGTGGACTTGACTGAAGATTTTTGGCATTGGAATTTGGCCACTCCAGATATTAGGCTGTGAAAATCAAATAAAAAGACATGCTTTGTGTTCAAATTCCCCCGCTGTCGAAAATTACTCATTCGATGACCAGTTCAGTTAAAATACCATGACGAGTGCTCATCTTGTTTTGCCACTTGCCTTGGTTGCTTTGGAAAGTGGGCAAATTGGTTGAGAAAACTTTTGAGATGGATGGGAACTTCAGTCGCCTACTTTCCTGTTGATATTACTGTGCAAGACACTTGAAAAATCTGTCAACCTCCCCCCACCCCTGCCCCTTTCTCACCAACTTTTACAGATGCATCATAGAACCTTTCTGGTTGTATCACAGCTTGGTATGGCTCCTGCTCTGTCCGCGACCGCAAGAAACTACAAAGGGTTGTGAATGAAGCCCAGTCCATCATGCAAACCAGCCTCCCATCCATTGACTTTGTCTACACTCCACTGCTTCGGAAAAGCAGCCAGCATAATCAAGGTCCCCATGCACCCCAGACATACTCTCTTCCACCTTCTTTCATCAGGAAAAAGATACGAAAGTCTGAGGTTTTTAAAAGTTCCATTAGTGTCACAAGTACAGTTACATTAACACTGCAATGAAATTACTGTGAAAATCACCTAGTCGGCACACTCCTGTTTGGGTACATTGAGGGAGAATTTAGCATGGCTAATGCACCGAACCAGTACATCTTTCGGACTGTGGGAGGAAACTGGAGCATCCAGAGGAAACCTACGCAGACACAGGGAGAATGTGCAGACTTCACACAGATATTTACCCAAGCTGGGAATCAAACCCAGGTCTCTGGCACTGTAAGGCAGCAGTGCTAACGACTGTGCCACCCATAGTCACATAGCAACCAACTCAAGAACAGTTTCTTCCATGCTGCCATCAAACTTTTGAATGGATCTACCTTATATTAAGTTGTTTCTGTACATCCTAGCTATGACTGTAACATTACATTCTGCACCCTCTCCTTTCCTTCTCTATGAACAGTATGCTTTGTCAATATAGCGTGCAAGAAACAATACTTTTCACTGAATCCCAATATGTGACAATAATAAATCATGCTGTAGAGACGCCGGCGTTGGACTGGGGCATGCACAGCAAGAGGTCTCACAACACCAGGTTAAAGTCCAACACCTGAGGAAGGAGCAGCGCTCCGAAAGCTTGTGATTCCAAATAAACCTGTTGGACTTTAACATTGTGTTGAGACTTCTTACAATAACAAATCAAATCAAATCCTCCATGAACAAGTTAGAGAATAAAGGCTTTCATCGTCTGTCACACCTGGCTTCACGTAATGTCAAGCCATTTTAAAAGATGTTTCCACCAAAGTCAGTGTAACAGTGGGCAAAATAGTTTATTTTTCCGAATATATAGGTATGTTTGTGAGAGCACTCATATGGACTGTCCATCTTTTTATTTTTTTACTCCATCCTTAATGGGGGGGGGGGGGGGGGGCACGGTGGCACAGTGGTTAGCACTACTGCCTCACAGCGCCAGGGACTTGGGTTCGATTCCCGCTTGGGTCACTGACTGTGTGGAGATTGCATGTTCTCCCTATGTCTGCATGGGCTTCCTCTGGGTGCTCTGGTTTCCTCCCACGGTCCAAAGTTGTGAATTGGCCATGCTAAATTCTCCCTTCATGTATCTGAACAGGCACTGGAGTGTGGTGACTAGGGGATTTTCACAGTAACTTCATTGAAGTGTGAATGTAAGCCTACTTGTGACTAATAAATAAACGTTTAACTTTTTACAAAGCCAATGCTCAGAATGCCAACTCCTCATTGCTTGCTCCAGAAACCATGATTCAAATTCCAACTGAATCCAATTCACGGTCTACACAAGAGAGACAAACAAGATCCAAGCTGACAAGATAAGGCACTGCACCTCATCTTGGGCTCCAACCTAACAACTCCCCCCCCCCCCGCCCCACTACGATTTTGTCCTTGCAAATTTGCACCTAACCCACGCCTAAACTCGTACATTTGTACTGTACTAAGTGCAGGATTTGAGAATATTCTGCATGGATTGTCAGGAAAATGGCCCTGCGCCGCCTCTACTTTTTAGCAAACTCGTTAAGGTTGCGAAGAGCAACGCCGGCACAGACTGAATCCCTCTCAGCCCTTTATCCTTGTATAGCCCGGTGGCATGAATATTTAGTTGGCAATGCAATGATTTATTCACTCATTTACTCGTCTCCTTTGCTTGCAGGAGGCGCGTCCGTCCCGAAAGTGTGGTCGAGAATGAATAGTCCGAGTTGCAGGGTTTGGATTGCTGACAGTACCTTCGTTAGCCTGTTCACCCTCAATGTCAAAGATTGGGGGGATATCGGTCCTGGCAGACAGAAATCGGGGTAATTAACGAGGCAATGCAAACACGCTGATGGGTACACATCATCCTGGTGTGTGGAGGAAGGCTGGCGACCCAAAATCTGAAAAGATGCGCTTCTATAGCTGGAAATGATCAGGCGGTCCGTTTGGAGTCTGGCCACAGCGCTGGAAACAAACATGGAGCATTTCAGCCACCAACTGAATCTCAACTCACCCCCCCCACTACCCACCCCCATGAAGTCTGATGTTCATTGCCAAATGTGTGGCAGAAAATAAAACAGATGCCAAAGCAGCTCGACATTGAACACTCTGGAGCCAGAGTACAAAGGTGTTGGCTGGTTCAGTGTGATGGCAGTGTGGATACACACAAAGACACACGGAAACGTACACACAGACAGACACACACACACACACACAGGGAAACATACACACAGAGACAGACAGGCAGACACACACACACAGAAACACACACACACAGGGAAACATACACACAGGGAAACATACACACAGACAGACAGGCACACACACACACAGAAATATAGACACAGAGACAGGCAGACACACACAGAAATATAGACACAGAGACAGACACACACACACACACTCAGACTGCACCGTCCTGCAATTCATCTTCCAAAACCTGCCAGGAAATAATCGATACAGAAGAAGATTTAATGTTCTTTTAAATACAATTATTATTTTTAGCATTTTACATGAATGAGGTGGAGCAGCAGATGAATGGGCGCTGGCAGCAGACAATGGGGATGTGGGGGTAGAGCCAGCATTGCTGGCTGTGTGTTTCAGGCTGAAATAAATCATTATTTTATATTAGACTGGCCTCGCGGTCAAGGGTCATTGATATTTTGGGCCATCACGTGACGGTTTGTGAACCAACCAGGGCCCGGCCTTTAATCAGCTCCGGTTGCAGCCGGTTTGAGCTGATTAAAGCGGCTTTTAAATATTTTAAACCTTCAACAACTGCAATGGGCCCGGCTCCAGAGTGCGCGCGGAACGGCGCCGCCGTCTCCTCACACGGAGGTTGCTGTTTTAAACATGAAGCTGGAAGCTCTGTGTGATGATGTGGAGATGCCGGCGTTGGACTGGGGTAATGTCTGTGTGAGGCAGCGGCGGCCGGCATTGCGGCCCGCGGGGCTCGGGCTCGGGCTCGGGGCTCTGCTCCCGCCGCCCGCAGCCCATCACCAACCCCCCCCCCATGTCCCGCCCACCTCCTTCCCCATTGGCCGGCTCCCACCCGGCCCCGCCTCCCATTGGCCGGCTCCCACCCGGCCCCGCCTCCCATTGGCCGGCTCCCACCCAGCCCCGCCTCCCATTGGCCGGCACCCTTTTCACTCCCCATTGGTCGTCAGCCGCCCCGCCCGCACCTCCCATTGGACAGAACCTGCCCACCCTCCCCTTCGATTGGCCGACATCCGCTTAGCCCCTCCTCCCATTGGCCGAGCTCCGTCCATCCCGCCCACCCCATTGGCCGGGCCCGGCGCTGGATGGGGGAGGGGAGCCGGCCGGGGATCCGCGCTCCCATTGGCCGAGAGGGCTGTCAGTCACCGCGCTGCTCGGCAGCGGGGTTGGTTGCAGTCGCTGCGACTTGCTGTGAGTGGCCATTGGTGGTACCCGTGTGTGTTAAAGAGGGGGGTAAGGATAAGGGGGAAAACCCGTGGCTTTTATATATATATTAAATAACCCAGTGCTCGGGGTCATTGCCCCCGCCTTTTGTTATTTTCTCTCCCTCCCCTTCATTGTTTTGATCAATCGAGTCACCATGTCATCCAAGAGAAAGGTACGTGCACCGGGGGGGGGGGGACAGCGCCGAGATGTCGGCTCGGAAAGTTGCATGAATGGCAGAGGCGAGTTGTTGCCGCTGCCTGGGCCTTAGCCCCCTCCCCCTGCCCGACCTCCGCAATCAGTGGCGGGGAATGAGGCGCCTCGAGCATTGCCGGGGATGCGGTGAGGGGGATCCAGAGCCGCGCGCTCCTTTCTTTGTTCTCGGGGGCTTGGCTGCAGCGTAGTGTGGGCTCCGGCCGGTAGTGGGCGTGCGGTCGGGAGGTTGGTCATTGGTGCGGGGGGGGGGGGTGATTGAATTCGGAGTTGCAGCCGCTCCCTCACGCGCCTCTGCCGGCCGTTGCGAGCTGCGCGCGCTGTGTGTGTGTGGGGTTGGGGAGTGGGGCAGCTCCCAGCCGGCTCCTGATTGTAAGTCCGCGTGATCTGCGCCCCCCACCATCGAGAGTGAGAAAGGGGGCGGGGCCTTCCAAAAAGAGCGGGAATCTGGAGTGGGCGCGTTGACGTCACTGCGCTGTCAGGTTGCGCACGCGCTCCAGGATGCAATCGTGCTGCACGCCAATGGGTTCATCGTTTGCAGGAGGAAAAATATTCGCCAATTCAGTGGCATTTTTTAGTTTTCATGCAAAATGTCCCGATAGGTAGTATTCCCCAAATAAAAATCATGGTAATGAAGATAGAGCCTAATACATATTTTATCTAGTTAGAACATAGAAAAGTTACAGCACAAACAGGCCCTTCAGCCCACAAGTTGCACCGAACATGTCCCTATCAGGCTTACCTACAACTCTATCTTACTAACTTCCATGCACTTATCTAAAAGTCTCTTAAAAGACCCCATCGAATCCGCCTCCTCCTCCACTACCGGCAGCCGATTCCACGCACCCACAATGGGTGTTGTATATTTAAAGACATGATCTGATGGTTTAGGTGGCCAATAATTGTGCCTGGGTTTGTAATCCTCCAGAGAGGATAGTAATTTGAGTCTGTCACTTGTATTGTGGGGAGACTAGAACGAGCTGACACAATTTAAGAATAAAGACTTTGAACACTGAGTAGAAAATTTGTTTATTTGTTAGTGTCACAAGTAGGCTTATATCAACACTACAATGAAGTTACTGTGAAAATCCTCTCGTCGCCACACTCCGGCGCCTGTTCGGGCACACCAGGGGAGAATTTAGCATAGCCAGTGCACCTAACCAGCACATCTTTTGGACTGTGCAGGGAAACTGAAAGAAATCATAGAATCCCTACAGTGCAGAAGGAGGCCATTCGGCCCATCGTGTCTGCACCGACCACAATCCCACCCAGGCCCTACCCCCACATATTTACCCACTAATCCCGCTAACCTACGCATCTCAGGACTCTAAGGGGCAATTTCTAACCTGGCCAATCAACCTAACCCGCACATCTTTGGACAGTGGGAGGAAACCGGAGCACCCGGAGGAAACCCACGCAGACACGAGGAGAATGTGCAAACTCTACACAGACAGTGACCTGAGCCGGGAATCGAACCCGGGATCCTGGAGCTATGAAGCAGCAGTGCTAACCACTGTGCTACCGTACCCAGAGTAAACCCACACGGACATGAGAATGTACAAACTCCACACAGTCACCTGAAGCTGAAATTGAACCTGGGTCCTTGGTGCTGTGAGGCAGCAGTGCGAACCACTGTGCCACCCAGTGGTCATTTGTCTATGGAATTCTGTTCCCCACAGAGCCATGGAAGCTGGGCCATTGAATTTATTCAAGGCTGAGCTCGGCAGATTTTTGATAGATAAAGGAGTCAATGGTTATGAGGAGCAGGCAGAAAAGTTGAGACCACAGGCAGAATAGTCGAGCAAGCACAAAAGGCTGAATGGCCTAGTGCTGCTTATACCAGTGCTGCTATTATGGAGTTTGCTGTAGTATTTTGGGAGCTTTGTTTTGGCTCACCTTGAATGCAATTTTCATTCAACTGTAATGAGATTGAAATGAGACACACTTCAACCAGGGTTTGGGGGTGTGGTGTTGGCAATCATGAGAGTGGTGTGGAAGGGGGTTGTGTGGGCAGGGGGCTGGTGTTGTAGCTTTTCCAGGTGGCCTACTGCTACAGTGTGCATGCTCACACAACAAAAATGCCGAGGCATGTGGAGACTTCAGTGTCTGAGAAATAGGGGACTAAAGGAGCCCCATGGCAGGACAGCCATCAAAAAAGGATAATTCCTTAATATAGGGACAGTTGGTCACCCTGGTATTTTTATGCATGGCTTTTGGATTGTCTAGCAGACCCAAAGGTCTGGCTGATGTAGCTCTTGTAATTCTGTCTACTTTTTCTTTTCATGGGATGTGGTTGTCTTGGGCAAGGCCAGTATTTGTTGCCCATCGCTTGTTTGCCTTGAACTGAGGGCATTAAAAGTCAACCACATTGATGTGGGTCTGGAGTCACAGCTAGGTTGGGGGGGGGATTTTCTTCGCTAAAGTATATTAGTGAAACAGATGGGTTTTTACAACAATTGATAGTTTCAACTAGCTTTTGATTCTAGATTTATTAATTGAATTTAAATTCCGCCAGCTGCCATTGTGGGATTTGAACCCATGTCCCCAGGGCATTAACCTGGGGTCTCTGGATTACAAGTCATCACTATGCCACTGTCTCCTTCATAAACTGTAAAACAAGTTCTCGAGCTGTTGGTTGTTTGAGTCTGTACTGTACTTGGATAAAAGTTTGGGTTTATTTAGAGATACTGTACGATAACATGCTTTGGCCATTTTTATATTCATAAATTGAAATTTAATCTTATTTTGTATGGTTTCCCCATCTGCCTTATTTGCATGTGATTACAGTATTTGATACAATTTTCTGTTGTGATTTTTCTTTGATCTGGATACTGGGTTGTAACTGCTTAAATGGTTACAGATGGAGCTTTCATTTTATGTTTTTCAATTTGATAACTGCCTGCTAATCTCATTGGTAATTTTCTAAGCCACACCCCTTCCTGTATGTCATGGGTACTTGTATCTTGGAATTAAAACATTTTAGGAATACATGAAGACACTACAAATTCACATTGCTTGTGAATTACCTCATTGATAATGGATTGTAGTATTTAAAATTTTACGTTCTCAACTATGTCTCCTATGTTTGGGGACTTGTACCATTTAGTGGAACAGATCTTTGAGGGGTACAGTGAAAGCTGCAAGTGTGTGATGGTTAACTCCAGAACATTGATCTTTAAACAAAGGGCATGCCTGTTGGTTTTGGTAGAAAACTTTGAGTTAATGTTTGTTGGGTCAGCATAGCGAATTTTAAGTGTTCGGCAGTAAGCTTTGGCCTAAAGATGTTGCAGGTGCTTGAATTTAGAATTTGCCTTTGGTTAATAAATTAGTAAATTGCTGGATCAGAACAGGATTCATATTCCTATAATAGATAAACTAAGCTGTAGTTTGTTACCTGAATTTGGCAGATTGTCAGTGACAATCTGCCAGTTACAACTTTAAACCGACAAATGTAACTAATAAAAATGTAATCTTTTGTTTTTGCAGTTTGTTGGTGACCATAAAGAGGAGGTTGGTACCTTTGCTTTGTGATTTTTCTTTGATCTTTAAAGATTTTTAAGCATTTAGACATTTCTGTAGATAAAATGATTTAACTGTTCTAAAATTAATACATCTTTTATATTTTCTAAAGCCAAAAAGGAGATCAGCCAGATTGTTAGCAGTAAGTAACTTTTGTATCCATTATAATCATTTCTTTAATGAAATACTTTAGCAGAAGATTAATTGAATGCTTTTTGCATTATTGCAGAGACCCATGGTTCAAGAAGCTGAGCCAAAACAAAAGAAGGCGCCAGCTAAAGTAAGTGACTTGGTTTAATTGTTAGCACTTCATAAAGTCTCCAAACATATGCAATTTATCTGTTTCTTAACAAAAACATGCTATTTGGGTACGATTGGGATTTTGAGAATTGATAGAATTGCACAGTATAGTGGAAAAGCATTTGATATAAAAAATGATAGTAAAAGTTTTTATAAATATATAAAAAGGAATAGAGTGGCTAGAGTGAATGTTGGACCCTTGGAGGACGAGAGGGGGGAGTTAATAGTGGGAAATGAGGATATGGCTGAGTCTTTAAATACGTTTTTTGTGTCGGTCTTCACGGTGGAGGACACAAATAGTTTGCCAAATATTAACGATAGAGGGTTGGCAGCAGGAGAAATACTTAATACGATTAATGTTACCAGAGAGGCAGTGCTGGGTAGACTAATGGGACTGAAGGTGGACAAGTCCCCGGGTCCGGATGGAATGCATCCCAGGGTATTGAAAGAAATGTCAGAGGTAATAGTGGATGCGTTAGTGATTATTTATCAAAACTCGTTGCATTCTGGGGTAGTGCCGGTTGATTGGAAAACGGCTAATGTTACGCCGCTGTTTAAAAAAGGAAGGAGACAAAAGGCGGGTAACTATAGGCCGGTCAGCTTAACGTCTGTAGTAGGGAAAATGCTGGAATCCATTATTAAAGAGGAGATAGCAGGGCATCTGGATAGAAATGGTTCGATCAATCAGACGCAGCATGGATTCATGAGGGGAAAGTCGTGCTTGACGAACATGTTGGATTTTTATGAAGATGTGACGAGGGCGGTTGATGGAGGAGAACCGGTGGATGCGGTGTTTTTGGATTTCCAAAAGGCGTTTGATAAGGTGCCCCATAAAAGGCTGCTGAAGAAGATTAGGGCACACGGAGTTGGGGGTAGTGTGTTAAAGTGGATTGGGGACTGGCTATCCGACAGGAAGCAAAGAGTCGGAATAAATGGGTGTTTTTCCGGTTGGAGGAAGGTAACTAGTGGCGTGCCGCAGGGATCGGTACTCGGGCCGCAACTGTTTACCATTTATATAGATGATCTGGAGGAGGGGACGGAGTGTAGGGTAACGAAGTTTGCAGACGACACAAAGATAAGTGGAAAAGTGAATCGTGTGGAGGACGGAGAAGATCTGCAGAGAGATTTGGACAGGCTGAGTGAGTGGGCGAGGATATGGCAAATGGAGTATAACGTTGATAAATGCGAGGTTATACACTTTGGAGGAAATAATAACAAATGGGATTACTATCTCAATGGAAACAAATTAAAACATGCTACCGTGCAAAGGGACCTGGGGGTCCTTGTGCATGAGATGCAAAAGCCCAGTCTGCAGGTACAACAGGTGATCAAGAAGGCAAATGGGATGTTGGCCTATATTGCGAGGGGGATAGAATATAGGAGCAGGGATGTCTTGATGCACCTGTACAGGGCATTGGTGAGGCCGCAGCTGGAATACTGTGTGCAGTATTGGTCCCCTTATATGAGGAAGGATATATTGGCATTGGAGGGAGTGCAGAGAAGGTTCACCAGGTTGATACCGGAGATGAGGGGTTTGGATTATGAGGAGAGGCTGAGGAGATTGGGTTTGTACTCGTTGGAGTTTAGAAGGATGAGGGGGGATCTTATGGAGACTTATAAGATAATGCGGGGGCTGGATAGGGTGGAGGCGGAGAGATTCTTTCCACTTAGTAAGGAAGTTAAAACTAGAGGACACAGCCTCAAAATAAAGGGGGGTCGGTTTAAGACAGAGTTGAGGAGGAACTTCTTCTCCCAGAGGGTGGTGAATCTCTGGAATTCTCTGCCCACTGAGGTGGTGGAGGCTACCTCGCTGAATATGTTTAAAGCGCGGATGGATGGATTCCTGATCGGTAAGGGAATTAAGGGTTATGGGGATCAGGCGGGTAAGTGGTACTGATCCACGTCAGATCAGCCATGATCTTATTGAATGGCGGGGCAGGCTCGAGGGGCTAGATGGCCTACTCCTGCTCCTATTTCTTATGTTCTTATGACAATTCGAACTTTGGCAGCTCTTTTGGAGAGCCTGCACATGAGCCAACTGCTTTGCCCCCCGCCTTCCCTCCCCTCTTTTCCCCCCCCTCTTTCCCCCCCGCCTTCCCTCCCCTCTTTCCCCCCCCCTCCCCCAATCATCCTGCACACTTCCCTTTAGGTATACGTCCAAGTCCCTTTTGAGAATCACCACTGAACCTGCTCCATTTACCATTCCAGGTAGCAGCAACCACTGCGTTTTGAAAATAAATTTATCTGGCTTTTCTTTTGCCCCATGGAAACAGTTTCTCCATATCTACTCCGTCAAAACACTTAATAATTTTGAACACCAGTAAGTCTACTCTTAGCCTCTTTGTTACAAAGAGAACCTAGCTTCGTTAGACTGAATTCCCTGAACTCCCTGAGGCCATTGTGGCAAACCTCCTCTGCACCATCTAAACCTTTGATATCCTTTCTGATGTAAGGTATCAATAATTTGAAACAATAGTGGTATGTAAGGCTGAACCACTGATTTGTAAAGGTTTACCATCCACCTCTGTTAAAGCAAATAGATTTATTAGCAGCTGTGTTATCTTGCCCTGCCATCTTGTGCATGTGAATGCCTGGCTGTCCCTTTCTGTACTCCTTTAAAATTTAACCATTTGGTTTATAACTCGCATCATTTTCCTTCCAAAATGAATCATTCATATTTTTCTGAATTAAATTTTATCTGTGTCTCTGTCTTTGAAATTGCCATTTCAAAGTTTGCTATTGGTAATTGCAACTTCCTTCTGACTTTTCAAACCTGCCTGCTTTGTTAAATGTATTCAATTTTCTCTCTCACGTGCTGTTTCATGTCCCCCACCATTTTCCTATCCCCCTCCAACACCAAGCTCTATATGTGGGTACATCTGTCAAAATGCATCAAATGATATTTTAACACCAAGCTTTTATTTCGCTCTTCCTTTCACTTTTCCCCCTTCCAAATTGTGTCTTTTTCTTGCCAGCATAATGAATTTTGTTACAATTCTGTTCCACTTGTACAGATCCAAGCACTCCCTCCTTTTGTGACCTATTTGTTTTTTGCTGAGTGAGCTAATTTCAGTTGGAGTAGGGTTAGGGACATTAACAGCTGACTACAATGTCTTATTAGGGTTCTTGGATATATTCTATTTCATTGTCCAGTAAGCCATGTATGAAGTAAAATTTGTTCATATTATCTTGGCTAACGTGAAGTGAATCACTGGTGTGTTCAAGAGAGATTCTAGCATAAATCAATGCTTTCAGAAGAATAGGAAAAAAAGGGAATAACATTTCAATAGGAAAGTGACTTGTTGATTATCTTTAAATCCTTGTTTAAATTTAGTGGTTCCTACATAGCAATTGGCTGACTATTGGTTTTGAATTTATATATAATTTAGCTGTTAAACTTTATAATGCAATTTTGTAATGCCTACAAGTCTCTAGCAGTTGATGATCTTAGAAGGAGGGGCATTAATTAAGCAAAACTAACAAAAGTGTAGCCAAAAGAGAAAATGCTGGAAAATCTCAGCAGGTCTGGCAGCATCTGTAAGGAGAGAAAAGAGCTGACGTTTCATGTCCAGATGACCCTTTGTCCAACCCCTTGACTCGGCCATGTATTGAAACCGCGTCCCTTCCCTTGCAAGAATGTCAACTAGTGGAGCCTTGTCCGTCCACGAGGAGAGCCCTGAGGAGGACACAGATGACACATTACATCTATCACCATCATCCACCACCCGCACCGTTCACCGTCAAAATGACCAGCATTTCGGTCAGCGATTTTAGCAGATAAACTTCTGGGTCATCATCTAGTGAGCACTGCACAGCCTCTCATGCTAATCAGGTGGAGACGGGCGTCCCAGAGATCGGGCAGTCGGAGACTGGATCTCGGGACACAGCTGTGCCCCAGCCAAGTTCCTTGCCTCTGGAGACGTTCATTACTCAGCTGCTGGAAATGCAAAGGCAGAGTTGGGAATATCAGGAGGGGTTGTCAGTGACATTCCTATGAATACAAGGGCCCCAGAGCCTCAGTCGCAGGAGATGCTGCCAACATTGTATGGCACCTGACTTTGCACGCATGCTGACTGCAGTGAAAGCCTGGGGCAAGATGTCAGGACCATGGCTGTGGGCTTCGACACCATAGTGCAGACACTGATGGACCTCCAGGACTGGCAGTGCCAGATGATGTTGAGGCTTCTGGTACTCAGTCCAGCTGCCCTACCATCCCATGTAGTAACCAGGGGCCAATGAGCACCCTAGGGGAGGTGGAAATGCTGGAGCCCATTCTGGGGCTTTTCAGGCAGTGGGCAGAACAGGGTGAAGGAGCAACAATTGTGCCACCTGGAACTCTGCTGGGGCCCTCCAGATCCAGGTCCTTCAGAGGATGCTTGCTGAGTGCATCTCTAGCAACAGGAAGGTAGCAGGTCATCTGAACACAGCTTTTCCAACAGGCCGTCAATGCAAGGCCCTCTCCACCAAGAGTCACATGTATTCTGGCAGAACTCTGCCATTAATCAGTGAACCCCTGACTTGGGTCCTTTTTCCTCCCCTCTAGAGCAGTGGAACAAAGGGATGTGACCCTGACCCTCACTTGCACATGCGTCAGTAGAGGGGGCAGGTTGTAGAGCTGCTGGACAACAACATGGTCCTAACGTGTGAACTGGGGAGTTATTAGGGCATCCCTGTTCCTCGTGCCCATGCGAACCCACATCGCCACCTGGCCTCCATCCTCAGGCTCTCCGTCCTAAACGTCTTCCTCATCAGAAAGAACGTTCTGCTCCTCCTAGAACTCATGAAGACATCATCCACTGCTGCACTAGATTGTGGAGAGCGCAACACACAACAATGCGGGAGATCCTCTCTGAATGTATTGAAGGGCTCTAAGCGCATCTTTAGCTGCCCGATGCGCTGCTCTATCACAGACCAGGTGGCACTATGAACCTCATTGTAATGAGATTCTGCCTCAATCTCAGGTTTCCATTCAGCTACTTCAATTCATTCTGGGACAAGGGCCATCTGGACATGGAACGTCAGCTCTTTTCTCTCCTTACAGATGCTGCCAGACCTGCTGAGATTTTCCAGCAATTTCTCTTTTGTCTACACTTCTGTTAGAAGGAGGGGCATTAATTAAAGAAAAACTAAGATCACTGGCTGGCCAGCATTTATTGCCCATTCCTAGTTGCCCGAGGACAGCTGAGAGTCAACCACATTGCTGTGGCTCTGGAGTCACGTGAAGGCCAGACTAGGTAAGGACGGCAGATTTCCTTCCCTAACGGACATTAATGAACCAGATGTGTTTTTCCGATGATTGACAATGATTTCATGGTCATTAGACTTTTAATTCCAGATATTTTTTATTGAATTCAAATTCCACCATCTGCCGTGGCAGGATTCGAACGCTGGTCCCCAGAACATTAGCTGAGTTTCTGGATTAATAGTCCAGCAACAATACCACTAAGCCATTGCCTCCCCTTTATCATCAGCCAAGACTGTAGTGGTATCTCTTGTCCCTGACTAGGTATTTTCCTGCAACCTGGAGTGACTTTTAAAAATCACGGGAATTTGCAACTGCCAATAATTGCCATGCATGCTCCCTAGAAAGCATGCGCACACATGCATTATGTTGAAGTGGTGGTCACATAATAGATGGACATTAAGGGAGTGGGTCCTTCCTGTTGATAAATGGGACTCTGATGTCATGGTAGAGCCATGAGTGTCCCATTGATGGCCCCCTGTGATGGACTGGTGATGGAACCAAATCCTGCAGCCCCCTCGTCCTGGTGGATCTGGTCATGGTCAAGCCTGGCATAGGGTGCATCCGTCACTTCGCAGATGCATTTGTGTGTGAATGACTGCAAGATCCCACACAGATCACCCTTTGAGCTCTGGAATGATGCGGTGACATTAAAATTGAGGGCTACCGTGACCTTCACAGCTATAGGGAGCAGTTACCCTCCTCCACATGGAGCAAAGTTTGATAGACAGTGGTGGAGCTGCCAAACCATTTCCCATGTCGGGCAATCTCTTGCTGTCTGACAGCTCCATGAAGGACACCCAGGTACTTTACACCCTCGATCTCCTTTGTATATGCCTTCAAGTCCCCTATTTGGCCTGGTGAGTGGCTGATCCTGCAGCTTCCTTGTGCTTTGTTCTCCCTGGGTGCAGCCTGTCTTAACTGCTGCAATCTGTGCTCTTCTAGTACAGTGATTAGAATAATCGCCAACTCCACAGGCTTCATCCAGAGACATTTAGGAACTCTACAAGGGATGAGAAACAGAAAAGGGCAGTTAGGTGGACGTTCTATCCTGTTACCTTCACGTCCTCCTGGTCTTACAAACTGATGTCCCTGAACAGCCAGCAGTAACACATATCTGTAGCCGTTCCAAATTCATTGCTTGACTGGCCCTAGTCTATGGCTTGTTTTGATTTGATTTATTATTGTAACATGTATTTGGATATAGTGAAAAGTATTGTTTCTTGCATGCTATACAGATGAAAACATATCGTTCAGAGATTACATAGTGGAGAAGGAAAGGAGAGGGTGCAGAATAGTGTTGCAGTTGCAGGTAGGATGAAGCGAAAGAAGATCAACTTAATATATAAGGTTTATTTATTAGTCACAAGTAAGGCTTACATTAACACTGCAATGAAGTTACTTTGAAATTTCCCGAGTTGCCACAGTCCGGCACCTGTTCGGGTCAATGCACTTAACCAGCACGTCTTTCAGGCAGAGAGGAAACCGGAGCACTCAGAGGAAACACAAGCAGACTGGGAGAGGAAACACAAGCAGACTGGGGGAGAACATGCAAACTGCACACAGTGACCCAAGCCGGGAATCGAACCCGGGTCCCTGATGCTGTGAGGCACAAGTGCTAACCACTGTGCCACCGGATATAATAGGTCCATTCAAAACTCAGGCAGCAGGAAAGAAGCTGTTCTTGGGTCGGTTGGTACGTGTTCTCAGACTTGTATCTTTTTCCCACGGAAGAAGCTGAGAGTGGGCTGGACCTTACGGCCTTGCTCAGGCGAGACTGGAAATTCCCGCCCAAGGTCAACGGACATTTCCGTTGTCCGCCACTCGCCCACTCCGATCTCCGTGGCTGGCGAAGCAGTAGAATTCCGACGAGTACGTCTGGTGCGCGTGAGGTAAAAGATTTAAAGAGAACATTATTAGAAATTAAAGAAGTTAGACTTTTAAGTTTTAAGAATAAAATATGGAATTAGAAGGCATGCTGGGAACAACTCACAAGAGGTCACCTCGCTCCAGCGCCATCTTTTCAGAGTTGCCTATGACCCCCCCCCCCCCCGACGTGCCCACACACACACTCTCTCTGGTTGGTCCTTCCCTTAATATCAGGTTCTGGAAGGTTCTTAGTGTTCGCCCATCCACCATGTGCTGGGCCACATGAGTGCCCTTGTAAACATTGAGGGCTATTGGATCCTCTATGGTAGGTGTTGGGCTGCAGCTGTTAAGCTCAACCCATTCCACTCTGATGCCCCGCACCCAATTTTTAATCCTTGATGCATAGGTTTTCACCCTTCTTTGACTTTGAGAATGTGGGCAGCTGTTAAGGCTTAAATCATGATGGCCAATTACTTAGACAAGCTTGACTGAAGAATGTTACAACAATTGCTCTTGAGGTAGAGACAGGCAACACTAATAGGCACCGTTCATGCATAGGCTTTGTCATCCTGAGATCTCGTTGCTGTCAAACCTTAACACTTGAGACTCTTAGGCAGCCACTGCATAATCTCTAAATGCCTGCCCACCGGCTGCCTTCACCCCTCCCCACCTACTCATTATCATCCTGCCTTCTCTTTTGGGGTCTCATCCAGCCAGCCCCTTAAGATGGCTTCCTTCAGTTTCATCACGCCCATATCCCCAGGGTCATTGCAATCTGAAATCTTGCTGTGCAAATGCTGTTCTTGGCCTCTAAAGATTTAGCGACCATAACAGGATTTGTACCTGTGGCGAATGGGCCCTGAGGGTTGCACCCTGTTGTCTCTGATGGTGTTAAATCAAGGCTTTGATTGCCTGTTAACTGATTTGAGAACATCAAAGGGGACAAAAAAGAAACTTGTCTTTCTGGATTTGAATGAAGGAAATGATCAGTGCAGTTGTTTAACGCTTCTAATAACAAGCACTTGTTCAAAAAGATCTTTTTCTAATTCTGGTTTTGATTTGGTAGGTTGTGTGGATGATATAAGTTATTTAGAAATGCCAAGGTAAAGCTTGGGTACAATATATTTTTGATTCAAAGTTGGCCTTTTTGCTTCTTTGAAATAATGAATTAGCATTAATTTAAACGTTAAATTTCCACTCTTGTTTAAAGAATTGATTTATCCAATAAACTGAATAAAGGAGTAGATTGTGTGCAAGAGGACAGGAGAAGAGTTAAATTTATTTCAGTTTGGAAATAATTTAAATTAGAGACCTGAAGGAAGTGCTGCATGTTGGCAAGCACTGCTTCAAGACCTGGACAACATCAAGACTTGAGCTGATAAGTGGTAAGTGACATTTGTGTCACATGAAAGTCAGGCAATGAACATTTCCCACATGAGCACCTCTGCATGGTGTTCAGTGGAATTGACATTGTCAGGTCCTCCGTCATCATCACCATCACAAGGGTATTTGATTTGATTTATTATTGTCACATGTATTAGCATATAGTGAAAAGTATTGTTTCTTGCGCGCAATACAGACAAAACATACCATTCATAGAGAAGGAAACAAGAGAGTGCAGATGTAGTGTTACAGTCATAGCTAGGGTGTAGAGAAAGATCAACTTAACGCGAGGCAAGTCCATCCAAAAGTCTGACAGCAGGAAGGAAGAAGCTGTTCTTGAGTCGGTTGGTACGTGATCTCAGACCTTTGTATCTTTTTCCCGATGGAAGAAGGTGGAAGAGTATGCCCAGGGTGCGTGGTGGTCCTTAATTATGTTGGCTGCTTTGCCGAGGCAGCGGGAAGTGTAGACAGAGTCAATGGATGGGAGGCTGGTTTGTGTGATGGATTGGGCTACATGGATGACCTTTTGTAGTTTCTTGCGGTCTTGGGCAGAGCCTGAGCCATACCAAGCTGTGATACAACCAGAAAGAATGCTTTCTATGGTGCATCTGTAAAAGTTGGTGAGAGCTGACATGCCAAATTTCCTTAGTCTTCTGATATGTGCAGATCTATCAAACTGAACTGGCTGCTTAAATACCATGGCTAACTTAGGCTTGGTATCCTGCAGTAATGTCTCATGACTCCCCAAAACATCTAATACTTCTGACTTGTGAGTTGCAGGTATGAGAGGATATTATCTACTTGTCTAGGTTGATAACTTGATATTAGACAACATAGGCAGTACCTCCAAAACCTATGACCTCTGCCACATTGACAAACAATGACAGCAGGAGGATCTCCAGGTCGGGTATTGTCCCAACTTGCTATCTCAGTTATGGTTGTTGTAAATTGTAGATGTTAAACATTCTATGCCACGAGTCAAAGGAAAATGGGGAATGCAAGCATTTCTCCCTCCATCAATAGCTCTCTCCACTGCAGAAAACTATCTTATTACAATTTTGGGGATATTTCACTGCAAAAAATACTGTTTATTAAATGCAAAATTGTCACTGCACCTCATAGTTAATTGCACATCAAACACATTTCTAATATTAAATGGAAGCCTTTCTATTAAGATTCTGAAAAATGTTTGTGGAAGAAAGTGGATAATAGGTGCATGGTTAAAACTGCAAATAGACATGAGTTTCCTTGTTGAAACATTAAGTGAGTATATTAAGAAAATATGGTAATAGCAATCTATTTGTGTAGAAATCTGACCCATTGATAAATTAATAACCTGTTAAAAGGAAGAGCTTTTTTTTGGAAAGGAGAGGAAGTGGGACAAAGGCAAGTTTGGAAATGAACAAAGGACACTGCATCTTGCAGCTTGGTTGTCATATCCAAATGACTCCATGAACCCTTCTCTTTCTCCTATACCTATCCATCTATAAGCAGTTAAAATGGAAATGTGTATAAATAAAATTATACGTAATTTTTAAATTTTTTCACTATTGATAAATGGAAGTACTTTGTTTTCAGAAGTGAGACGTTTATTTCTAAAGTTCCTAAATTTCTCCTTTTCATTTTACCTTCCACGTATGACACAAGACAATCTTCCTGCTTCTTATAGATGTCAGAGGCCACAAAATACATTTAATTAGTAAAACGTCAAGAGTCAGGTGGAGCATTTTTATTTGAATCCTTCATTCGTTATATAATTACCTCAACTGCTTATGGGCAGTTAAATGTCCTTTTTATTAAATACATGTAACGGGTATCTTTTAAAATTTGTTTTCATTTAAGGACTTTTTGCTGAAATGAAAAGAATCTTTAGAATTTTAAGTTAAGCAAACAGCTTGTTTCCAGCATATTTTTAAAAACTAATTTGGAGCAGGAGCTTTCTGCAGACAGACAATTAGCAGTCATGGCATGAGGCCAAACATGGGCAAGGAAACCTGCCGATTACCATGCACCTCATAGCCTCAGCTGATGAATCCGTACTCCATGTTGAACACCATTTGGAGGAAGCACTGAGGGTGGCAAGGGTGCAGAATGTACCCTGGGTGTGTCCATCATGTCCAGCACTGAGAGTGGATCGGTGGCACCACTGTAGACCAGGCTGTCGTTGAGTCCTGAAATATTTAGCTGCTAGACTGGGTATGCAGCAAGTGGTGAGAGAACGAACAGGAAAGAAGTCCATACTTTACTGCAACCTCACCAGCCTGCCTGCTGCAGGTGCATCTGTCCATGACAGTTTCTGGAGGATTAATCACAGCACGGTCCTTGTAGAGACGTATCCCCCACTCGACCATTATCGCCAAGCCAGGGAATCAAACCTGGTTAATTTAAAATGCAGGTGAAGCAAGGAGCAACACCAGGCATACATAAAAATGAGATGTCAACCTAGTGAAGCTACAAAACAGAACTAATTGAGTGCCAAACAGCACAAGTAACAAATAATAGATCTAAGCGATCCCACAGCCAACAGATCAGATCCAAGTTCTGCCATCCTGCCACATCCAGTTGTGAATGGTGGTCAACAATTAACTCACTGGAGGAGGAGGCTCCACAAATATCCCTATCCTCAATGATGGAGGAGTCCGGCATATCAGTACCAATGAGAAGACTGAAGAACTGGCAATAATCATCAGCCAGAGCTTTCAAGTGAATTATCCATCTTGGCTTCCTTCGGAGGACCCCAACATCACGGATGCAAAAAGGCCTTTAGAAATGCATTGCATGTCAGTGCAGGCTTGGTGGGCTGAGGGGCCTGTTCCAGTGCTGTACTATTCTTTGCAAATTGATTCACTCTCTGTGATGTCAAGAAATGGCTGAAGGCACTGGATACTACAAAGGCAATGGGCCCTGAAAATATTTTAGCAGGAGGACTGAAGACTTGTGCTCCGGAACTTGCTGCACCTCTAGCCAAAATGTTCCAGTACAGCTACAACATCGATATGCCATTCTCCCGGCAATGTGGAAAATTGCTCGGGTATGTCCTGTACATACAAAGCAGGACAAATCCAACTAGGCCAATTAACTACTCTCGACCATTAGTAAAGTGATGGCAACAGTCATCAGCTGTGCTGTCAAACAGTGCTTAGCGATCACATGCTCACTGGCATTCAGTGTGTGTTTTGTCAGAGCACTCGGCTCTTGATTTCAACTTTAGATCAAACATGGACATGTGGTGAGAGTGACTGCCCTTGATGACCACGTTGCACTTAACCGAGTGTGGTATCAAGGAGCCTTAGCAAAATTGGAGTCTGGGGGAACCAGCGTGAAAACCCTTCACTGGTTGAGGTCAAAGTAGCACAAAAGAAGATTATTGTAATAGTTAAGAAGTCAATCATTGCTGTCCAGGGTAAGACTGCTGGAGTTCCTAAGTGTAGTATCCTAGACTCAACTGTCTTCAGCTGCTTTATCAATGATCTTTCTTACATCATAGGGTCAGAAATGGGGATGTTTGCTGATAACTGCACAATGTTCAGTGCCATTCATGACTCCTCCGATACTGCAGCAGCCCATGTCCAAAAGACCTGGACAATATCCGAGCTTGGGCTGACAAGTGGCAGGTGACATTCATACCACACAAATGCCAGGCAATGACCAACAAGAGAGGATCTAACTATCAGCCCTTGACATTCAATGGCATTACCATCGCTCAGTCCCCCACTATCAACATCCTGGGGGACTACCATAGACCGGAAACCGAATTGGACAAGCCACATAAATACTGTGGCTAAAATTGCAGGTCAGAGGCTAGGAATCCTGCGGCAAGTAATTCACTTTACATTCCTTGCCTGGATGAGTGCAGTTCCAACAACACTCAACACCATTCAGTGCAAAGCAGTTTGCTTGATTGGTATCCCATCCACAAACATTCACTCCCTCCACCATTGTTACAGTGGCAGCAACATGTACCATCTACAAGAGGCACTGTAATTTTTCACCAACCTTGGACCAAACATTGCAAACTTGGGACTGCTGCCATCTTGAAGGAGAAGGGCAGCAGAGACGTGGGAACATCATCACCTGGAAAGCCCTCCTCTGAGTCACTCATCATCCTGACTTCACTGTCATTGGGTCAAAATACTGGAACTACTTTCCTAACAGCATTACGGGTGTACCTACACCACATGGATTGCGATAGTTTAAGAAGGCAACTCGCCATCATCATCTTAATGGCAACTGGGGGTGGGCAATCACTGCTGGCCTAACCAGTGAAGCCCACATCCCATGAATACATTTTTAAGAGTATTCAGTCACTCTGCCAGCACTTGGGGTGAGTGCCAAAACCAGTGGGGCACTTATTAAAATTTTATCATTTTAGAAGAAAGCTAACATATTATGTAGGGCAGTAACTATTTCTAATGTAATTAAATAAAATTAAGCAAAGTTTACAACAGTTTTTGATCTCATGGCATCAGTGAAACATTAAGTGGGTTAAGGTAACTCATATATTCCGAAATTGTTTGTTAGTGTTAAAAGCAAAATCAGTTTGGTGCTGATGAATTGGATTCATCTTCACAGAAGGAAAAGGTTGCTAATGACAAGAAGGAGGAAAAGAAAGCACCAGCAAAAGGAAAAAAAGGAGCAAAAGGCAAAGAAGAACCTAACCAAGAGGATGCGAAGGAAGAAACTCCCTCTGAGAATGGAGAAGCCAAAAATGATGAGGTGAATTTCTGATTGGGAAGCAACATTGTTTAACAGCGTCTGCTTCATATAACTAACCGATAGTATTTTAAAAGCTGTATCCAATTATTGTTTGTTCATTCCTTGTTTTTTGAATAGTTTTAGTTTGAGATTTTGCTTATCATGTACTCTATTGTCTCCTCTTTCCCTCTTCCATTTCCCCACCCAAACTTGCACAAAGTTCCTTAATTTGGAAGGGTCTAAAATACATAGCTGATTTACAGGTGAGAGGTTATTTGATCCATCTTGACTCATCCATCCAGAAAGATCTTTGTCATTTTACTTCATATTTTAAACAGCTTTCGTTGTTTTAGTGCTTTCCTTGGCTAGGAGTTGCATTTTTTTTTTAAAGTGTAGTCTATTAAAAGTACTTCATTTAACTTGTACTTGAACACTTTGGTTGTATAGTCAGTACTACGTACTGCTCGCCATTGAACATGCTAAGTTCAATGCTAAACAAGCTAAACATCAGCGGGTATTACAGCATCATTCAGTTCTTTTATGTTCTGTGCAAATAATAAACTAGTTATTTTAAACTAGCTATAGCTACTGGTCAGTTTTGAGAGAATGACTGATTAGGCTCAAGATTCCTGTCACTTTATTTCTGGGAGATGCTTTGCTATTTTCCAGCTTTTCCGATGATGCAACGAAGGTGAGAAATACTCCATCTGAATATCTCCTGTGTGCAATTTGGGTACAAGCACATTTTTACTGAATCTTTTTTTTTCGTACTTGCAGATTTTTTTGCTCTTTTAGGAAAAAACATACATTTAATAAACTCAGTTTCAGAAATGAGAGTAATCCAAACTGGGGAAACAGTGAAGACCATAAGACATAGGAGTAGAATTAGGCCACTTGGCCCATCGAGTCTGCTCCGCCATTCAATCATGGCTGACATTTTTCTCATCCCCATTCTCCTGCCTTTTCCCCATAACGCCTGACCCCCTTATTAATCAAGAACCTATCTATCTCTGTCTTAAAGACACTTAATGACCTGGCGTCCACAGCCTTCTGTGGCAAAGATTCACCACTCTCTGATTGAAGAAATTCCTTCTCATCTCTGTTTTAAAGGAGCGTCCCTTTAGCCTGAGGTTATGCCCTCTGGTTCTAGTTTTTCCTGCTAGTGGAAACATCCTCTCTACATCCACTCTATCCAGGCCTCGCAGTATCCTGTAAGTTTTTCAATAAGATGCTCCCTCATCCTTCTAAACTCCCAAGTACAGACCCAGAGTCCTCATATGACCAGCTCTTCATTCCAGGGATCATTCTTGTGAACCTCCTCTGGACCTTTTCCAAGGCCAGCACATCCTTCCTTTAGATATGGGGCCCAAAACTGCTCACAATACTCCAAATGGGGTCTGACCAGAGCCTTATACAGTTTCAGAAGTACATCCCTGCTCTTCTATTCTACCCCTCCCGACATGAATGCTAACATTGCATTTGTCTTCCTAACTGCTGACTGAACCTGCACGTTAACCTTAAGAGAATCTTGAACAGTGACTCCCAAGTTGCTTTGTGTTTCTGATTTCCTAAGCATTTTCCCATTTAGGAAATAATCTCCTTCCAAAGTGCATAACCTCACACTTTTCCACATTGTATTCCACCTGCCACTTCTGTGCCCACTCTCCTAACCTGTCCAAGTCCTTCTGCAGCCCCCCTGCTTCCTCAATACTACCTGTCCCTTTACATATCTTTGTTTCATCTGCAAACTTAGCAACAGTGCCTTCAGTTCCTTCCTTCAAATCATTAATGTATATTGTGAAAAGTTGTGGTCCCAGCACTGACCCCTGAGGCACACCACTAGGCACCGGCTGCCATCCTGAGAAAGACCCCTTTATCCCCACTCTCTGCCTTCTGCCAGTCAGCCAATCCTCTATCCGTGCTAGGATCTTACTCTTAACACCATGGCCCTTAACTTATTTAACATTCTCCTATGCGGCACTTTGTCAAAGGCCTTCTGGAAATCTCAATAAATCACATCCACTGGTTCTCCTTTATCTAACTTCCTTGTTACCTCCTCGAAGAACTCTAACAGATTTGTCAGACATTACCTCCCCTTGGCAAAGCCGTGCTGACTCGGCCCTACTTTATCATGCACTTCCAATCATTGAGTGTTGTGCCCTGTGCCTGGAAGTGGGAAGGTGGAAAGTTTCTAGAAGTATACAGAGTACATTGCTGCAGGAGAGCAGAGTGTTTCTGAGATCTGTTTTCCACAGTTGAAAAAAGTGACATAACCCAGCAGTGCTTTCAAATCGACTTGTCCAATAATTTTTCTTTCCTTCGTCGATTTCCTTGCCATTGTGTTAACTATGAAGTCAAGTTACATATATAGAGACATACATAGAAAATAGAAGCAGGAGTAGACCATTCAGCCCTTTGAGCCTGCTCCATCATCCATTAGGATCATGGCTGATCATCAATTTTAATACCCTGATTCCCACCGTCCCCCACCCATATCCCTTGATCCCTTTAGCTCCAAAAGCTATATCTAATTCCTCCTTGAAATCACACAACGTTTTGGCTTCAGCTACTTTTCTGTGGTAGTGAATTCCAGATTCACCATTTTCTGGGTGAAGAAATTTTTCCTCACCTCAGTCCTAAAAGGTTTACCCTTATTTTCAAACTATGGCCCCTAGTTCTAGACTCCCCCATCATCGGGAACATTCTTTCTGAATCCACCCTGTCTAATCCTGTTAGAATTTTAGAAGTATCTATGAGAACCCAACTCACTCTTCTAAACTCCAATGGATATAATACTAACCGATTTAGTCTCTCCTCATTTGACAGTCCTGCCATTTCAGGAATCAACCTGGTAAACCTTAGCTGCACTCCCTGTATAGCAAGAACACCCTTCCTCAAGGACACCAAAACTGCCCTAAACAATTGCAGTAAAATATTGCTATTCCTATACCCAAATCCTCTCGCTGTGAAGGTCAACATACCATTTGCTGCCTTTTCTGACTGCTGTTTTTCAACTGTGGAAAACAGGTCTCAGAAACACTCTGCTCTCCTGCAGTGTGCTTACTTTCAGTGCCTGATACACGAGGACACCAAGGTCTTGTTGAGTATCCACTTCTCTCCATTTACACCTATTCAAATAATAATCTGCCTTCCTATTTTTGCTATCAAAAAGGATAACCTCACATTTATCCACATTGTACTGCATATGCCCACTCACTCAGTCTGTCCAAATCACTGCTGCAAGGAATCTTAACAACACCAGGTTAAAGTCCAACAGGTTTATTTGGTAGCAAACGCCACCAAATAAACCTGTTGGACTTTAACCTGGTGTTGTTAGACTCCTTACTGTGTTTACCCCAGTCCACCTCCGGCATCTCCACATAATCACTGCCTGCCAATGGAAAGAAGACTCATTTATTCCAAATTTTTTCCTGTCTGCTAACCAGCTTTCTATCCATCTTGAGACACTGAGACCTTGTCAAAACTCTAAATGAACCATATCCACCAGTTCTCCCTAGTCAACTCGACTAGTTACACCTTCAAAGAGTTCCAATAGATTTGTCAAGCATGATTTCTCTTTCATATATCCATGCTGACTTTGTCTGATCATGCCACTGCTTTCCAAAATGCTGTGCTATGAAATCTTTGATAATGGACTCCAGCAACTTTCCTACTACCAACATTAGGCTCACCAGGCTAAAACTCCCTGTTTATTCTCTGTCTCCCTTTTTGAACAGCAGGCTTACATCATCTGTTGTCCAATCCTCCCGACTGCAAAGAATTTTGGAAAATGACCACCAATTGATCTACTATTTCTAGGGCCACTTCCTGAAGCACTTAAGTTGTACTATGTCGATGGTATGAGTAATGACAACCTATCTGTCCCTTATTTGATGGTGGCTACTGCCTTCTAATCAATAAGACAAATTAGATTGGGAGTATTTATTTCATTATCTGGAGAGATGTATTTTATAACTAACAAAGTAACGTTCAGTAAATTTAAATGCTTGTTTGAAATCGTGTCGAAGTTTGGTATACAGACTTCAGTGACAAGTTAAAACAAAGTACAATCATTCACAAGTCTTTAGGAATATTGTGAGCTGGCTGAGCAAGGACATATTTTACATTTTTCAGTTTTTTTTTAATGCATTTAACTGGTTACAAATAACAATAATATCCTTCTAATTCTGCAATTTATTTAACTTTATTGTTTTTAATTAATTCATAGAATGTGGGTATATCTAGCAATGTCAGCATTCATTGCCCATCCCTAATTGCCCTTATAACTTTGTACCTTTTTTCACATTTTAGGCACAGTCTACTGAAAGCTGTGAAGAGAAAGAAGCCAAGTCAGAGTAACTGCATCTGCCCGTCATCTCCATCAATGGCATCCATACCTCCATACTGTATTGTTAACAGAGAGGAATATTTTTATCAACTATTTTATAAATACAAGGTTTTTTTAGCATGAATTTAATTATGGAAACACCCACATCTCAAGATTATTTGGGGGTATGCAACCCTAAAGAATCATTGTTTTAAAATTGTGATTGTCGTAGTTAGTGTGATATGTGGGATAAGTAAATGGTGGTAGTTATTGGCTTCTGTCAATGTTCGTCTTGTGTCATACTTCAAAAGGTCTGATTTTAATTCACCAGATATTTGTGGTGTTAGACTATTATACGTGGGGAAGAGTAAGGAGAAAGTTGTTTGTGTCAAAACATTCCAGTGGTTTTGTGGGTTAGTTTTGTAACCAGGTAAAATATTTTGGTGAAAAAAAAATAAAAATGTGGGGCCTGGAAATCTAATGTGAAAAATATTTTAATTTTAAATTTGTCATTTTTGTAAAGAAAAACCTTTGCAATCATGTAAAACTAGTTTCTAATGGAAATTAACATCTCTTTTAAAAGGGCAGATGGCTGTATGTACCCACTTCCTGTCAGAATTTTTGCTGGATGATTTACCTTAATAAAAAAAACCTCCCCAAAGTTTTGCTATATGAAGTATCACTGCTATTTCATTCTGTTCAAAGCACATTTTAAGAATTGAGGAACAACACCAAAACACAATCCAGCAATTTGCAGTTCATTATAAATCTTCTGTACGTGAGTATACAGGGAGAAAATCAGCACTTAGCACAATTGTGAACTACTTTGTAAAGAATGCATTTAAATTTTTGCTGCATACAATATCTTGTGTTCCTTAATGAAAATATTTTTGGCATTGGGAGGAACTTTTTTTACAAAATGTTCTCTCATGACAGTTGAGGTGTCTACATGGAGATATCCTGCTCCTCTATACTATAAGAATATATTTATTAATGGTCATGGTTCACTTTTCTCAGAATATAAGGAATATCTATGTTACACTGATTGGTCTCCTTTTTCTCCCCACGCCCTCCAAATACTTTTTATAACTATTTTGTCTAAGCCTTTCATCTTCCACTGGAATATGTTTTAAAAGAAAGACTTGCACTAGCTTCAGGGGTTATTTGAAGTGCTTGAAGCCGTTTATAGTGGACATAGTTGAGAGTTTTCGTAGTGGACCTACATGATTATTGTGATAAGACTGATGTGGCTGGATTGGAATGGTGATAGGGTTTCTTTGATTCAAGACATGGTTGTGGAAGGAAAATTGTAATGAGTTGCTGCATGCCTGTTGGTGTCATCTAAACTTTTGCTAACTTTTTTCATTTTGGTGTGACTGCACAACCTGTGGTATCTGATACTTGATTCCAGTGCCAGTTCTAATCTTCATAATGCAGCTCTGACTTGTCTCAATACTGGTTCATGTAGTTTATCCTAACCAATGCAAGTCAAGAGTCCACTTACCAGTACCAATGAGTATTATCCAGACACTGCTTGTTTGTAATCAAAATGAATTGGCTAATGCATTTTTGTGTTCTTAACTTTCATTTTGGTATGCAGCATGAGGGAAGGTCTTGATAACCACTGTTATTAAATCAACTTTTTGAAATTATTCCAATATTGGTGTTTTTCTGCTTGATACCCACCTTGGCACAGTTTGTGTGCAATCCATAGGTGACAGCAATTGATGCAATTATGTTTGTGGCTCAGGATGCAAGATCCTTTTTAGCTTCTACTTGTTCAAAGGGAAGGATAAGCTTTGTAGTGAGTTAATGACTGGCTATTTGATCATCTCTGTTATTGGTATACTGAGTTGTGCACAGAGTTGGGAGCGTCTGCTAAACAGTGGCAACGAGCATTCTGAGAGGGGAGAAAATGAGTGCACAGGGGAAGGAAGTGCTTTAAACCAAGGTACAACAACATACTGTGACAATCTACACACAAGGGCAGCAAAACCTGAAGAAATTAAGCTAAGTGTATATTTGTGAAGCATCTTCAGTAGTTATTGGTGTAGATGTAAATCAAGGAAAACAATGTAAATTAATTACTATTTCAATGTTAAGATGAGTAAATCACTCTCTCATTTATTTGATACCAAATTAAATTGATCTTTATAGTTACACCTCGTGATTAATTAGTTGTTAAACTATAGATAACCAACAAATTGTGGTGTGGGAATTTGTAAAACTTGACAGCCAGTTCAATTGTTAAACTGAATTCCTGGCTGGAGCCACTAAGGAAGAAAGAAGAATTGCTGGGTAATTTATTCCTGCGTTCAGCCTTGTTAGAGGAAAGCTCAGGTACTTTGTCAGCCGTATAAGGGAAAGATATTGAAGGATGTTCAGCAGATGGCAATCCTGTCTAAACAGTTACAAGGTGCTGCTTGCCTGTCAGAATGAGAGAGACTGGAAAGGGCAAATAGAATGCTGATCAAGAAGGATGTTATCTAGAGGGAGAAAGATAGTTATTGCATTCTATGTGATGTTCTTTGTAGAACATCAAGAACCTGGAGGGTGAGTTGATTACTTGGTGTGAGTGTAAAAGTCATTTGAAACAGCTGATAGAATCTGGAGGAGGGGAAGTCCAGTTGTATTCCTATTTAGGAATCTGCAGTATAGCAAACATTAGAGAAGCTCTTGCAACCTCCTTGGGAAATGAGGAAGGGCAGGTGACAGAAGTGTTAATGAGGGATCACTTTGAGACCAGTCACCATAATTCTAGTAGTTTCAAGATAGCTATGGAGAATGTTAGATCTGGCCCAAAAGTCCCAATTCTAAATTGGGGCAAGGCCAATTTTGATGGTATCAGGCAGGAATTTTCAAAAGTTAATTGGGGGAGTCTGTGGGAAGGCAAAGGGGTCTCTGTCAAGTGGCAGTCTTTCAAAAGTGTGTTAACCAGGGTTCAGGGTAAGCACATTCTTCTTAGAATGAAGGGCAAGGCTGGCAGAAGTAGGGAACCCTAGATGATTAGGGATATTGAGGCCCTGTTCAAGAAGAAGAAAGAGGCACATGACATGCTTAGGCAGCTGGGATCAAATGAACCTCTTGAAGAGTAGAGGGGGTGTAGGAGTAGAGTTAAGAGAGAAATCAGGAGGGCAAAAAGGGGACATGAGATTGTTTTGGTAGATAAGGCAAAAGAGAATCGAAAGAGCTTCTACAAATACATAAAGGGCAAAAGAGTAACAAGGGAGAGAGCAGGGCCTGTTGAAGATCAACAAGGTAATCTATGTGCGGATCCACAAGGGATGGATGAGATCCTAAATGAGTATTTCTCATCAGTATTTACTGTTGAGAAAAGCATGGATGTTAGGGAACTTGAGGAAATAAATAGTGATGTCTTGAGGAGTCAAGAACCTGGAGGGTGAGTTGATTACTTGGTGTGAGTGTAAAAGTCATTTGAAACAGCTGATAGAATCTGGAGGAGGGGAAGTCCAGTTGTATTCCTATTTAGGAATCTGCAGTATAGCAAACATTAGAGAAGCTCTTGCAACCTCCTCTTGGGAAATGAGGAAGGGCAGGTGACAGAAGTATTACAGAGAAAGAGTTGCTGAAACTCTTAAAGCGCATGAAGGTAGATAAATCCCCGGGACCTGATGAAGTGTATCCCAGGACATTGTGGGAGGCTAGGGAGGAAATTGCGGGTCCCCTAGCCAAGATACTTGAATCATCAATAATCACGGGTGAGGTGCCTGAAGATTGGAGAGTGGCAAATGTTGTGCCTTTGTTTAAAAAGGACTGCAGGGAAAAGTCTGGGAACTACAGGCCAGTGAGCCACACATCTGTCGTGGGTAAGTTGTTGGAAGGTAGTTTGAGAGACAGGATCTATAGGCATTTGGAGACGCAAGGACTGATTAGGGACAGTCAGCATGGCTTTGAGTGGAAAATCATGTCTCTCAAATTTGAGTTTTTTGAAGGGGTAACCAAGAAGGTAGATGAGGGCAGTACAGTTGATGTCTACATGGACTTTAGCAAGGCTTTTGACAGGGTACTGCAGGGTCGGTTGTTGTGTAAGGTTAAATCTCTTGGAATCCAGGGTGAGGTATCTAAATGGATACAAAATTGGCTTTTTGATAGAAGCTAGAGGGTTGTTTTTCAAACTGGAGGCCTGGGACCAGCGGAGTGCCTCAGGGATCAGTGCTGGGTCCACTGTTATTTGTCATTTATATTAATGATTTGGATGAGAATATAGGAGGCATGATTAGTAAGTTTGCAGATGACACCAAGATTGGTGGCATAGTGGACAGTGAAGAAAGTTATCTCCAATTGCAACGGGATCTTGATCAATTGGGCCAGTGGGCTGACGAATGGCAGATGAAGTTTAATTTTGACAAATGCGAGGTGATGCATTTTGGTAGATTGAACCAGGGCAGGACTTACTCAGTTAATGGTAGGGCATTGGGGAAAGTTACAGAACAAAGAGATCTAGGGGTATGTGTTCATAGCTCCTTGAAAGTGGAGTCACAGGTGGACAGAGTGGTGATGGCATTCGGCATGCTTGGTTTAATTCAGAACATTGAATACAGGAGTTGGGATGTCTTGTTGAAGTTATAGAAGACATTGGTAAGGCAACACTTGGAATACTGTGTACAGTTCTGGTCACCCTATGATAGAAAGGATATTATTAAACTAGAAAGAGTGCAGAAAAGATTTACTAGGATGCTACCAGGACTTGATGGTTTGAGTTATAAGGAGGGGCTGGATAGACTGGGACTTTTTCTCTGGAGCGTAGAAGGCTGAGGGGTGATCTTGGAGGTCTATAAAATAATGAGAAGCACAAATCAGCTAGATAGTCAATATCTTTTCCCAAAGGTAGGGGAGTCTAAAACTAGAGGGCATAGGTTTAAGGTGAGAGGGGAAAGCTACAAAAGTGTTCAGAGGGGCATTTTTTTCCACACAGGGTGGTGAGTGTCTGGAACAAGCTGCCAGAGGTAGTAGTAGAGGTGGGTACAATTATGTCTTTTAAAAAGCATTTAGACAGTTACATGGGTAAAATGGGTATAGAGGGATATGGGCCACATGCGGGCAATTGGGATTAGCTTAGGGGTTTAAAAAAAGGGCGGCATGGACAAGTTGGGCTGCAGGCCTGTTTTCATGCTGTAAACCTCTATGACTCGCAGGTTGACTTTTAAGAGCTATCTTGAAAAAGAGAACCTCGGGTAGTAATCTGAAGACCAGCATAAACCAACAGATTAGGAAAGTGAACATATGGGAAGAGATTCTATGTCTAAGTACCGACACCATAGATCATGAAGGGGCTGTAGTATTGGACATAATCACAGAAATATACAGCACAGAGAGAGGTCATTACATCCATTGTGCGCACCAGCTGAGAAGGAACCCCCTAATCCCACTTTATTGTTCTTGGTCCATAGCCTTCAGATGCACCTACAAGTACCTTTTTTTAATTGTAATGATGATTTTGACTTCTACCACCCTTTTCAGGACTCTAGATCCCCACCACCTTTTGTGGGTGGAAAAGAAAGTTCTCAAATTCTCTGCTCCTACTTCTTACACTCAATCTATGCCACCAGCTATGGATCCCTCAAGGAAACAACCCTAGTTTACCCAAACTTTCATCACGGCCATAAGTCCAGGCAATGTTCTCGCAAATTTCTGTAGCCTCTCTCATGAAATAGAATTACATCCACTACTCCAACTGTGGCCTAACTTGCATTTTATACAGTTTCAGTATAACTTGCCAGTTCTTATAATCTATGCCTTGGCTAATAAGACATTGGGTACTTGCCTTTCTTGACTAGTTTACCTGCCTAGCCACCTTCATAGCTGAGTGGCATAGAATAATGATCATGGGATATTTCAGCTACCATAATCTGGCAGGAAGAAATAATGGGAGAAAATAGCGAGATTTTACTGTGTATATATTGGGATTCTGTTAAGTATCTAAAAAGTCCAAAATAAATCACTGTTAGATCTTGAAATGGGTAGTCAACCAGAACTGATAGAAGAATATAATGATCACCAAATAGTACAGTTCAAAATTTAATCTGGAATGACGAATAGGACAAAACCGTCAGGTATTAAATTGGAAAAATTCAGGAAATAAGGTTGGAAGTAAAGAGTGCAATAAGAGAAATGTATTCTCTAGGAGACGAGTGTTATATGTTTAGGTGGTTGCAGATTGCTTTAAGAGCTGATCACATGATTTGATGTCATTAGGGTGTTGCACAGGCTGCTGTTTTACTTTGTACTCTGCACAGGCAAGAGGTCCTAGAATAAATCTGTTGTTAGTTTGAATCTGTGCAAACTACACCTTTTTTCTTTTTGTGTAAAACCCACAACCCCTAATATAGTTAGGACATTACAACAAGGTTACAAGGGAATTCAAAGAACCTTTTAAAAGAACAGAAAGGCAGTATTGTAAAGGAATATAGAAGTAAGTTCTCTGTAGACACCCAATTGCAAAAGGGTGGATACAGTGGAGATAGGACCATATAAGATTGCGGCAGATAAACTAAGTTCAAGGGCTGAATAATCCTCTCCCACGTCAAGGGTGTTCCCCACATCCAGAGACATATTAGTGGGCATGATGAAGTTGGGTGGCATGGCTAACTTCTTTGCCAGTTTTGGATAATATGGCAGGCAGCCTTAAAATTGGGATCCTGCAAGCATAATGTAAAGTTTCAATATGTGTGGTTAATTAATGACCCAATTGACTACCATAATAGTATTTATGCAATAATATGCCTTTAGTCAGATTCATGGCATATGTGATTCCTGTTTAAGGGAAGCTTGTTAGGGTCTAAAAGCTGAGCCTGAGTTTCCGCTTAGTTGCTGTAGATCTGTACTGTTGGAAGTGAGCTCTCAGGCCCTGAGCTCAGCCAGGGCAATGGCATGCAAGTCAGAGTGCATTCCAACAATTACATCTGCACTGCACTCAGTTTGGATGGTCACCAGTTTATCCATGGAAGAAGCTTGCTGCTCCAAAGTCTGGATGATTGGTATGCACACGGCCTGGATGGACACCTCCGCTGTATTGGGCCAGCGAATGCAACCCCTCTGGTATATTTGCCAAACCTTCACTTATCTCGTGTGGACATTCAGCATCTGCCACCTTAAAGACTACTTCAGAGGCTCATCATCCGACTTGGAATCAGTCTGTGAATCACCTTGGACACTCCCACCCTGCTTCACTACACTCTCCAGAAACTGCATATGCAGATATGAAGTGCTTTCACCAGTCTACGTATGTCCCCAGTCTGACATGATAATCCGTGCTGGGTTTCTGATCTCCGCAATGCTGCTTGGTGCAAAGAGAGGGTGTAAAGCTTCATTTTCCAAGGGCTCTTCCTCAGAGGGAAGTGCTGATGTGGCACCTAGGGGAGTGTCAATGGAAGAAGACTTATCTGTGACAGAAATAAGTCAGGTTAGTGGGCATTGCAGCTCTTGCCAATTCAGTGCAATGACAAGCTTAGCAACATTACTCATGTCCAATTTAGATGTGACTCTGCAGTTACACACTTGATCAATAATCTGATGTTTCCATTGATGAAGCTTGTCGGGGTTTCAGTGTCTGAACTATATTAATGAGCTTCATTGAATTATGCAGAGTCACCATGCGCCTCTCACTTGCTCTGTCCCCTTTTCTATCTGAGCATTTGCCATCTCACCAAACCCAGGTCTTCCTCCAATCTCACCTCTCCCAGGTGGATTCTTTGTGCACATCAGCACCACCTATTCAAAAGGATTCTGTACAACCCAGTTTGTAACATCCCCACTTGCAAGGGCTGGTGTGCAGGCATCGTGGGCTCACATCTCCCAAAATGACAGTAAGAGTGCGCTTGTTAACAATTTCAGAGTTTTCTCGACCTTTAACCTACCAGCTAAAACTGGTGGATGCAAATTCCATGGGAAATCTAGAAGATAATTAGATACGTTCTTGAAGTTTTTTGGGGTGTGGGACAGAATTGGACCACTCTTTCAAAGCTGACACAGGCACAATGGGCTGAATGGCCTCCTGTACTGCAAAAACCTATGATTCCATAATTAAGTGGTGTTAATACCTCAGTAACAATGAATCCTATGCTGGATGTTTTTTAAAGCACTGATGTATCGTCTCTGTTGAATGAACTTAAATTTCATGCAGGATCTATATCTTGTTCCATCCTCCAGTGAGTTCAAACGGTCCTTTGCCTGTAAGCATTAGAAAACTTCCGGCCATCTATTTTAGTACATTTTGCTTTTATTATCTATTTAAGTTGGCTTCCTTCACTAGTGGCCATTCTGGTCCAATGCCTTCCCTCAAGATTTTCTGGCACTAGTTTGCTTCTGGCAAAGATTGTCTTAACAGATGACTAAATTATATAAAGTAAGAAGTTTCACAACACCAGGTTAAAGTCCAACAGGTTTATTTGGTATCACGAGCTTTCAGAGTGGCCACTCACCTGATGAAGGAGCAGCACTCCTGAAAGCTCGTGATACCAAATAAACCTGTTGGACTTTAACCTGGTGTTGTGAGACTTCTTGCCCCAGTAAGACCACCCCAGTCCAATGCTGGCATCTCCACATCAAATTATACAAATTAAGACTATTTGGTGATCTCGGGAGCTACAGCTATAAATGTGATCTGATGAGTATTTTCTGTTGACAAGAAATGGCATCGACAATAACTTGTCAAATATGGAAGCAAACTGTGGACTCCAACCACCTAAGACTAGGCACCGCCCTTAAGCCAAACTGGAAGCTGAAGTTTGGTGCTGCATGTTACTATTCAGACCCAGTTAGCTCTTTCAAAGAACCAGCACAAGTGAGATGGACCAGATGGTGTTTCATATTATCATTGTATGATTCTGGGTAAAGAGAAAACAATTGATGCTTGGATCGAGGCAACTAACAGCAAGAATTAATCTAGGCAGCTTTGAACCACAAACCATGTTTTCATACCAGCCTGGTAAGCGGAAGGAACCTCAGTTAGCTCCTTGGACTATTACTCGTGGTGAATTCATTTAGATTGGGAAAGATATGTGTTGATTTAATCATTGCAACAGGTAAGTTTTGGGTGGGTTCTGGCCCATCTTAAGTCTTGGAACAATGGCTACATTTTTCTATATCATAGGTTCCTTGGGTTCAATAAAGAGTTATAATTACTAAGGTACTTTTCCTTAGGCTGAGTTTAGGCTCCAATATTTAATGGCTCATAAGAGCTTCCAATTTAGACTGTCGGCTTTCACACTTCTAACTTTATCATCATAGTCGTAGAATTTTACATCATCCCATCGTGTCTCCATTGACATCAAACATCGATCTTTTCTAATCCCATTTTCCAGCACTTGGTCTGTAACCTTGTGTGCTGTGGCGTTTCAAGTGCTCAGTAGTTGCACCTGGAGCAAAGATCATTGTTCATACAAGCTTGGGAAACTAAAAATTCCAGATGTATCAATGCACTGCAGATGTGAAGCTTTTCTTTAATGTTGAACTTCAGACGAGGGCAGCGAACACAAAATACTGCAGATGTTAGAGATCTGAAAAAAACCCAAAATGCTACAAATACTCAGCATGCTGACTTCCTCTGTGGAGAGAGAAACAGAGTTAATGGGTGGGATTTTCCATTCTTTTGTAATTTACTCTCGCGCCTTCTACATCATCACAGTTTTCTTATTCTTCACATGTTTCTGTCGTTGTATAAGAGCAATACCTTATTCATTATACCAAGAAATGTGCTCTTGGTCCAAAAGAAGGTATCTGTGAATAGTGTTGTGGAACCTGAATCTGGAAGTCACGCCCATTGTTAAAGCAGTCAAACATAAAATAAGACTCCGGTCAGGACATATTAATTGTGGTAACTTCTGATTGTACATGTCTCTTTTTGCACTAGGCCCAGGAAATCTGACCAGGAAGGTTGTTCTGTCTTCTACCACTTTGTCTTCATTTCTATGACTGCCCCTGCCAACCATGGCTAACCACAGCCACCTCACATGTTTTCCTCCCCCAAACACCCCACATTCTCACAATCTCACTATCCTTGCTTGCTGGTGGTCTTCAGGGCAGCCTCCTGCCTCACTGGTGCTGGAAAGGCTTGATTTGGTGCCCCGCTGTTGCTGGCTGGTCTGCCCTCAGCCTTAGTTGGGTCGAGTCACCCCTGGCCAGCTCCTCTCACTGCTCAATGGCTGCTGACCCCGATTGGCTGGATCACCTTGTGGCTTTTGCCCAGTGCCTCATGCCTCGCTGTTATTAGCTGGCCTGCCCTCCTCTGTTCTGGGGGTCAGGTTGCCCCTTGTCTACTCCCCTCAGTGCTTGAAGCTCGCCATGCTGTTGCTGCTTAGTCTGCCCTCTTCAGCCCTGGTTGAGTCGGCCCTTGCTGCTTGATGACTCCTGACTGGCTGGCTCACAGATTGTGGCTTTTGCCTGGCACGTGCCTTGTCTCACTGTTGCTAGCTGGCCTGCCCTCGGTCGAGGAAACCTGCTGGCTGTGCCATTTTCCACAGAAGTAAGTCACAGGATCTTCTGCCTGTGCCTCTCTCCCTCCTCGCCTAGACTCCTCTCATTCCTTACATGCACGTGCCTCCATGTTCAGACCACTTTTCCCGATCTAAGGGGACTTCACCAATCAGCATCTGATGGCGCTCTGCATTTCCTGCTGATAGACTCACCAATGCAGAGATATCAGACTCTGATCGGTGCCCACAAACACCGGCTGGCACAGGGCACTCCAGTGGTCATGGCCCTGTGCCCACGCACAATATGTTTCATGGTAAATCCACTTCTGCCTGGAGGCAGAACATTTTCAGTGTTCATTAATTATTAGAGGGAGAGAAATAATTAGACACCTCTTTACCTTCATCTTCTAGTAGTGTGAGGCCTGTTCAAACTAAACCAGTGGGAAAGTTCCTTTTAGCGCAATGTGCTTAATACCATATTTGCTATTATTTTCTCCTATGCTTGGGAAAATGAACTGAAAGTGACTTGGAGCTGGGTTTCTGAGTGAACTCACACACTGATGTCATCTGAAGCTCATTGACCAAGGATGAAGTGATTTTGGTTTTGGATTGGAAGCTGCATAGGTTGAACAGTTTTCTGTCTGCTCTGTAGGTTATCTCCATGCCTCTGGGTAATTTGTTGAAGATGAGATGCAGCATTGCAGTGAGGATTATGGAGAAGAGGGTTGGTGTAATGACAGAACCTTGTTTCACCCCAGTCTTCACTGAGATAGGATTTGTAGTGATTCTGTTGGTGAAGATCATGGCTTACGTGTCATTAGGGAAGAGGCAGAGTACAGGGACAAACTTCTGAGGGCAGCCAAATTTGAGGAGGCAGAAGTAGACAACACAATTCATCACCGGTTCCAAAGTGTCAGGTCAGATGAGGGCAAGAGTATTTGAGCACCAATATCTCAAACCAGAACTAAGGTCATGGTTTACTGAGCAGCAGAGATTCCCGAGATCCCATATGCTTCAGAGATTTGGACAACCTACAGCTGACATCTCAATACAGAGGGGAAATGCCACCAGCGTGCCTTCACAAGATCCTCCAAATTGGTGGCAAGAAAGCCAGTCCAACAGCAGGAGTACCAAGCTAACATGTCCACTAATTGATCAAAACCAGCTCTGCTAAGCAGAACATGTTGTTTGTATGCCTCTGATGCCAGACTCCCAAAGCAACTGCTCTACTCAGACCATGGTTATGACAGGAGACTTCTAAGGGAGAGCAGAAACACTTTGGTGTTGCTTTGAGAACATCCCCAAAGAGATCAGACATGGACCTGTGGGCCTGACCAAAATGGAGAAGGTTCATTTGGGAAAGCATCAAACATATTGAGAGACTTGGTGAAGAATGCGCAGAGGCTCGGCCGAGACATTGAAGAGAGCGAACAAACCACCAAACAAGCCATCTACACGACCCCCTTCAGGAACCAACTAGCAGAGTCTGCAGATTGCACATTTTGATTTATCAAGTCATCTCGGAACCCTTCAAATCAGAATGGAAGCAGGTCACCCTCAATCCCAAGAGGATGCCAAAGAAGAATTGCTTTCAGGTGCTGTTCTCCCCAAGGCATTGGGGTGGTTTCATTAGCTCAAGATGAGGTTTTGATATTTACTTTTTCTTACCAAGAAAACCTGGGCTGGTATGTAGCTTGTCAGTCAGTATACACATTCAGTGATTCAACATTTAATACCTGTCTGGTTTCATGTTGCAAATTTAAAATTCCCTAAGGCTGTTTGTAATGTTAAGAGTGGCAGACACCTGTGTCAATAAATGGTATTTCCATTGGGCTAGTCTCAGCAACAAGACGTTTACAAATTGCCTGCCTATATATTTAGCTGGTGAAATACATTCACCTTGACAACTGGCTGAGAAAGAAAAACATCAAAGTGAGACCTGTCAGAGCTCGTGTTTTGACGTTAGTTAAAGAAAGGACCAAGGCATTTCACAGCCAGTCAAGCACTTTGGAAGTGTAGTCATTATTGTCAGGTAGGCAAATATAGCAGCCAATTTGCAAACAGCAAAGTCCGACAGAAGATAATGAGTTCATTAGCCAGTTGGTTGTATTGGTTGCTGGATAAATGTTGACTACAGCAACAGGCTTCTTTGAAAAATGTGCAATGGAATGGTTTACATCTACCCCAACAGGCAAACCTATTTAACATTTCACCTGAGAGATGATATCTCTAACAATGCAGCGCTCCTTAGTACAGTATTGAGGTATTAACCTGGATCACATATTAAAGTTCTGGCTAAAGTTCATATTAAAACTTAAATAGAGCTTACAAGAGGCAACAGCGTGACCAACTAATACAAGCTGACATAAGTTCCTACGCTGGGAGAATTCCTTAATTAGAGCTATCTGTTGCTTTGGTACATCTAGAAGGTTGAAAAATTACTTGGGTCTCCTGAATAATCAGTCACTCAAATATTGCTCTTATAGCTGACAATTAATTATCTGTAGATTTGTCAGACTAAGTAATCAGAGGTATACTAGGAAACTAGAAGTTGATAACTTTCTTGAATTTTGGTGAAAGTATACATTCAACTTATTGTACAAATAAATTATATCAAACCAAGGGGCCTTGGGGCAGACGGGAGTTTTCAAGTTTAGTGCTGGATGGAGCAAGCTCTCAAAACAAAATTCAGTGTTAATTTAGAGAGCAGGATTAAGAAAAGGTGCCCCAGCCACACACATCTGAAGCACAGGAGTCAGGACGAGCAGGTTGTATGAGAATCTGCAATGCCTCAGTTGTCAGTCAAAACAGGGGCCTGGGTAAGACCAGAATCTTTGGTATCTGACCTCTTTCTGGAATATACCTTTGCAAAAAAGGTTTGTAAAGAGATTTTTGTCGAGGTTCATCCTATGCAGTTCCATAACAGAAGACTATGTCCTCTATGGACTGGTCCCAGAGACAGACACACAGACAAATATTAACTGCTATTGGAGGACAATCAACTTGGTGAAAGAGACTCTCTGCTGAAATCTGTTGGTCTACCAGTGCAGAATGGCACATTCCAAATTCCAGGACTACATGCTGAAGGATGCACTGAAGTGTGGGCAAACCATCAGAAAGGCAAAATGTGGACAGGCCACAGCATAAAGGCCTCCCATCAAAAGTTCCACTCCTTTGATGTACTGTGGAAAACCCCTTGGGCTGCCTGCACTAGAGAATGTTTGACTTGAAATGTAAAGGTACATTATAAATATAATCTGTAATTGTGTGTGGTGAGGCACCTCAGGGTGCCATATTCTGTACTGAAATTGAATTGTCTTGCACTTTATGTAATGTCAAATTTGAACTGTTATGTATTGTACTTTTACGAATCTTATGAATAAAATGCATCTTTTGAAAAAAGATCTTTGGTAACTCAGATACTGACACTTAAACTGAAGGATCAATTTATTTTTCGACAAGATTAAAGAGTAGGTAGGGAGGAGGATCAATTACTAGAGGACTAAAGTGCAAGGTAATTGGCAAAAAACAGTGGAAATGATTTTTTTAGAGTTATTACAATCTGGGGCAGGTGGAAGAAGGAAATTCAACTGTGATTCCCATAAGGGGAGTGGAGATATACTTAAAGAGGAAATATTTTCAGGACAACAGGTCTAAGTGGTTGGACTATCTGGACAGCTCTGTTAAAGAGTTGGCACAAGTAAGATGGGCCAAATGTCTTCCTCCTATGCTGTATGATTCTCTAAAATCCTGATAGCCAAACTTTTTTGAATCATGTGTTGTTCCATGAAGGAAGATGGTCATCTGTATGAACTTATGGTTTGCAATAATTACTATTAGCAATGGGAAGTCAGTATCTGATTGGTGACTTTTGTGACATTCATAGAATAATGTGAATAAACAATTGGCATGCCATAGTTTTAATAATTGTATAAGATGTCAACAGAACCACTCAGTCATGCTGTTGCCAAAATTCCAAACAACCTTTATTCTTGGTAAGGTGATTTCGCAAGTTCTCTAAATTAAATTATCATCGAGATTAACTTTAAATCACTGTAATCGAGGCAGATGAAAGAAATTTCAATGACATACATAGACACGGTTCACAAGAGAATCATTTTCTGCATGCATAATAAACACCATGGATTTAGATAGTTATGATGTGGAGATGCCGGCGTTGGACTGGGGTGAACACAGTAAGAAGTCTCACAACACCAGGTTAAAGTCCAACAGGTTTATTTGGTAACAAATACCATAAGCTTTCGGAGCACTGCTCCTTCGTCAGATGGAGTGGAAATGTGCTCTCAAACAGTGCAAACAGACAAAATCAAGTTGCAGAATACTGATTAGAATGCGAATCCTACAGCCAGCCAGGTCTTAAAGGTACAGACAATGTGGGTGGAGGGAACATTAAACACAGGTTAAAGAGATGTGTATTGTCTCCAGACAGAACAGCTAGTGAGATTCTGCAAGTCCAGGAGGCAAGCTGTGGGGGTTACTGATAATGTGACATAAATCCAACATCCCGGTTTAGGCCGTCCTCATGTGTGCGGAACTTGGCTATCAGTTTCTGCTCAGCGACTCTGCGCTGTCGTGTGTCGTGAAGGCCGCCTTGGAGAACGCTTACCTGAAGATCCAAGGCTGAATGCACTGTTTGAGAGCACATTTCCACTCCATCTGATGAAGGAGCAGTGCTCCGAAAGTTTATGGTATTTGCTACCAAATAAACCTGTTGGACTTTAACCTGGTGTTGTGAGACTTCTTACTTTAGATAGTTAAACATTATAACATTGATGGTATTGTATATTAAAATTTCCCTTGCCCAGCCAAGTCTAATTTGAATTTAGCGGATATTCCGCAGCTAAGCGAACACTATGGGCTTGAACATCCATGGGAGTGTTAATACTGGGAGTATTAATACTGGGAGTGTTAATACTGGGAGTATTAATACTGGGGGTGTTAATACTGGGAGTATTAATACTGGGAGTGTTAATACTGGGAGTATTAATACTGGGAGTGTTAATACTGGGAGTATTAATACTGGGAGTGTTAATACTGGGAGTGTTAATACTGGGAGTGTTAATACTGGGAGTATTAATACTGGGAGTGTTAATACTGGGAGTGTTAATACTGGGAGTGTTAATACTGGGAGTGTTAATACTGGGAGTGTTAATACTGGGGGTGTTAATACTGGGAGTGTTAATACTGGGAGTGTTAATACTGGGGGTGTTAATACTGGGAGTGTTAATACTGGGAGTGTTAATACTGGGGGTGTTAATACTGGGAGTATTAATACTGGGAGTGTTAATACCGGGAGTGTTAATACCGGGGGTGTTAATACCGGGAGTATTAATACTGGGAGTGTTAATACTGGGAGTGTTAATACTGGGAGTGTTAATACTGGGGGTGTTAATACTGGGAGTGTTAATACTGGGGGTGTTAATACTGGGAGTGTTAATACTGGGAGTGTTAATACTGGGAGTGTTAATACTGGGAGTGTTAATACTGGGAGTGTTAATACTGGGGGTGTTAATACTGGAGGTGTTAATACTGGGGGTGTTAATACTGGGAGTGTTAATACTGGGGTGTTAATACTGGGGGTGTTAATACTGGGAGTGTTAATACTGGGGGTGTTAATACTGGGGGTGTTAATACTGGGGGTGTTAATACTGGGGGTGTTAATACTGGGAGTGTTAATACTGGGGGTGTTAATACTGGGGGTGTTAATACTGGGGGTGTTAATACTGGGGGTGTTAATACTGGGGGTGTTAATACTGGGAGTGTTAATACTGGGGGTGTTAATACTGGGAGTGTTAATACTGGGAGTGTTAATACTGGTGGTGTTAATACTGGGGGTGTTAATACTGGGAGTGTTAATACTGGGGGTGTTAATACTGGGAGTGTTAATACTGGGGGTGTTAATACTGGGGGTGTTAATACTGGGAGTGTTAATACTGGGGGTGTTAATACTGGGGGTGTTAATACTGGGGGTGTTAATACTGGGAGTGTTAATACTGGGGGTGTTAATACTGGGGATGTAAATACTGCAATAACACCAGAGGGGAGGAATGTCTGCTGTTGGTGAAGGATGCAACTGACCCTGCTGGAATTAGTAACGTTAGTATTGGTAGAATGGTTCTCAACTGATCGCTAATAGATGTGTTTTAAGAAGTGTTTTAACCCCTTCAATGCCTCAAGAAGAGACACAATGGCACGGTGGTTAGCACGGCTGTTCCACAGTGCCAGGGACCTGGGTTCAATTCCCGGCTTGG